>NC_143022.1:4130000-4272500 GCF_057628025.1 Oncorhynchus mykiss
CACATGGTCTCTTCCCCTCTAGAACACATGATCTCTTCCCCTATAGAACACATGATCTCTTCCCCTATAGAACACATGATCTCTTCCCCTATAGAACACATGGTCTCTTCCCCTATAGAACACATGATCTCTTCCCCTCTAGAACACATGATCTCTTCCCCTATAGAACACATGGTCTCTTCCCCTCTAGAACACATGATCTCTTCCCCTATAGAACACATGGTCTCTTCCTTTATAGAACACATGGTCTCTTCCCCTACAGAACACATGGTCTCTTCCTTTATAGAACACATGGTCTCTTCCCCTACAGAACACATGGTCTCTTCCCCTATAGAACACATGGTCTCTTCCCCTATAGAACACATGGTCTCTTCCTTTATAGAACACATGGTCTCTTCCCCTACAGAACACATGGTCTCTTCCCCTATAGAACACATGGTCTCTTCCCCTATAGAACACATGATCTCTTCCCCTATAGAACACATGGTCTCTTCCCCTCTAGAACACATGGTCTCTTCCCCTACAGAACACATGGTCTCTTCCCCTATAGAACACATGGTCTCTTCCCGTACAGAACACATGGTCTCTTCCCCTACAGAACACATGGTCTCTTCCCCTCTAGAACACATGGTCTCTTCCCCTATATACAGTGCCTAGCGAAAGTATTCGGCCCCCTTGAACTTTGCGACCTTTTGCCACATTTCAGGCTTCAAACATAAAGATATAAAACTGTATTTTTTTTGTGAAGAATCAACAACAAGTGGGACACAATCATGAAGTGGAACGACATTTATTGGATATTTCAAACTTTTTTAAAATTCAAAAACTGAAAAATTGGGCGTGCAAAATTATTCAGCCCCCTTAAGTTAATACTTTGTAGCGCCACCTTTTGCTGCGATTACAGCTGTAAGTCGCTTGGGGTATGTCTCTATCAGTTTTGCACATCGAGAGACTGACATTTTTTACCATTCCTCCTTGCAAAACAGCTCGAGCTCAGTGAGGTTGGATGGAGAGCATTTGTGAACAGCAGTTTTCAGTTCTTTCCACAGATTCTCGATTGGATTCAGGTCTGGACTTTGACTTGGCCATTCTAACACCTGGATATGTTTATTATTGAACCATTCCATTGTAGATTTTGCTTTATGTTTTGGATCATTGTCTTGTTGGAAGACAAATCTCCGTCCCAGTCTCAGGTCTTTTGCAGACTCCATCAGGTTCTCTTCCAGAATGGTCCTGTATTTGGCTCCATCCATCTTCCCATCAATTTTAACCATCTTCCCTGTCCCCGCTGAAGAAAAGCAGGTGTGTTCAGCTGTGTTGCTTTTACGCCAAACATAACGTTTTGCATTGTTGCCAAAAAGTTCAATTTTGGTTTCATCTGACCAGAGCACCTTCTTCCACATGTGGAAGAACCTGGTGTGTCTCCCAGGTGGCTTGTGGCAAACTTTAAACAATACTTTTTATGGATATCTTTAAGAAATTGCTTTCTTCTTGCCACTCTTCCATAAAGGCCAGATTTGTGCAATATACGACTGATTGTTGTCCTATGGACAGAGTCTCCCACCTCAGCTGTAGATCTCTGCAGTTCATCCAGAGTGATCATGGGCCTCTTGGCTGCATCTCTGATCAGTCTTCTCCTTGTATGAGCTGAAAGTTTAGAGGGACGGCCAGGTCTTGGTAGATTTGCCGTGGTCTGATACTCCTTCCATTTCAATATTATCGCTTGCACAGTGCTCCTTGGGATGTTTAAAGCTTGGGAAATCTTTTTGTATCCAAATCCGGCTTTAAACTTCTCCACAACAGTATCTCGGACCTGCCTGGTGTGTTCCTTGTTCTTCATGATGCTCTCTGCGCTTTTAACGGACCTCTGAGACTATCACAGTGCAGGTGCATTTGAAATATCCAATAAATGTCGTTCCACTTCATGATTGTGTCCCACTTGTTGTTGATTCTTCACAAAAAACTACAGTTTTATATCTTTATGTTTGAAGCCTGAAATGTGGCAAAAGGTCGCAAAGTTCAAGGGGGCCGAATACATTCGCAAGGCACTGCAACACATGGTCTCGTTCCCTATAGAACACATGGTCTCTTCCCCTATAGAACACATGGTCTCTTCCTCTATAGAACACATGGTCTCTTCCCCCATAGAACACATGGCAAGCAGCATCCCATATCAACTTTGCTAAGCTCCTCCTAGTATTCACAACAGCCAGCCATATTATTAGAGAGACATTATGGTAGATCAGAGGCATGGTGGTTCCCATCATAACAACAATAACTTATGTAAATGTGTGCAACTGAAAAAAGGGTGGAAACACACCTGTTTCGTTATACCTGTCTAACTAGATCACCCTGCAACGATCTAATGACCAAGGGCTTGTCACAACGTGTACCGGGAAATAGTCTTGTTTCAGAATCACATTTCCTTCCCCAAGCAATCCTAATACCTCATAATCTGTAATTGCAACAATGGATTCAAGTGGTAGACCTATAAAATACAGAGTCAGTAGTCGTGGTAGTATCATGTCTATATAATAACAGAGTCAGTAGTAGTATCATGTCTATATAATAACAGAGTCAGAGTCATAACTATTTGTAGTAGTTGTATCATACCTATATAATATCATAAGTATTTGTAGTAGTCGTATTGTACCTATATAATATCATAAGTATTTGTAGTCGTGGTATCGTACCTATATAATATCATAAGTATTTGTAGTAGTCGTATTGTACCATACTTTGACACGATATTAGCTGTATTGTGAGGTTATGTGAGTTGTTAACATGCCTGTTAAACTTCAGAAGGTGGTTTACTGTATGTAGCTACTGTAGCTGTCTTTTCTTGGTTGGGGGTGAGTCATCTATTATCTGTCATGTATGGAAAGGAAACATCTCTGGGTCGTGGTCGCCTTCCTGTACAAACCAGGAAACATCTCTGCGTCGCGGTCGCCTTCCTGTACAAACCAGGAAACATCTCTGCGTCGCGGTCGCCTTCCTGTACAAACCAGGAAACATCTCTGCGTCGCGGTCGCCTTCCTGTACAAACCAGGAAACATCTCTGCGTCGCGGTCGCCTTCCTGTACAAACCAGGAAACATCTCTGCGTCGCGGTCGCCTTCCTGTACAAACCAGGAAACATCTCTGCGTCGCGGTCGCCTTCCTGTACAAACCAGGAAACATCTCTGCGTCGCGGTCGCCTTCCTGTACAAACCAGGAAACATCTCTGCGTCGCGGTCGCCTTCCTGTACAAACCAGGAAACATCTCTGCGTCGCGGTCGCCTTCCTGTACAAACCAGGAAACATCTCTGCGTCGCGGTCGCCTTCCTGTACAAACCAGGAAACATCTCTGCGTCGCGGTCGCCTTCCTGTACAAACCAGGAAACATCTCTGCGTCGCGGTCGCCTTCCTGTACAAACCAGGAAACATCTCTGCGTCGCGGTCGCCTTCCTGTACAAACCAGGAAACATCTCTGCGTCGCGGTCGCCTTCCTGTACAAACCAGGAAACATCTCTGCGTCGCGGTCGCCTTCCTGTACAAACCAGGAAACATCTCTGCGTCGCGGTCGCCTTCCTGTACAAACCAGGAAACATCTCTGCGTCGCGGTCGCCTTCCTGTACAAACCAGGAAACTCTCTTGCGTTTGTTAAGTAAAATCTGCTGAAATCAAAGAACAACGTGCGCTGGTTTTTGTAATAAGTCATGTTTATTCATGGTTAGGGACATGCTAAATCTCTATTCAGTGGGAGTGGAGAACAAGCTCCACTCTGAGTCGTTAACTAACCAGGTTCTAGCATAGAAATAGAATCTATAGAAGGGGTCTCCCCATTCACGTCAGTGACGTCATAATGGGTGGGCTGGCAGCCATTAGGAGTGTACCCATAGGAGCACATGTACCCCACTAGTTTAGCAGTCAAAACTGCCAGATTTATAGGTTCTAAGCCCTTTCTAAAGATTACATTTCTATGGTATTGCTGCTAGTCTGGGAAAGATTTGTCGGGAAATATTCACAAGCATGTCTATTAGTTTGAGGAGAGAAAATAAGCTGCAGTTTTGTTACAAGAACACCGACTGTGAAAGATGCATCTGTACAGCATTTTGACAGTTAAAAACCACGGAACACATTTGTCTCGTGAGAAAAGACCGAGTAAGATGACGTTGCTTGATTAACTACACTTAAACCTCAGGTTTGCATCAAGCATAAAATACCTATCCTACAGACAGAGAGACAGACTACATGATCTACAGTACACCACACCTAATCAGGGATGGGCAGGCTGGCCTTCAGCCTCAATGTACAGAATGACCCAACTCATCTAGCAGTCGTCACATCACATTGGTTGTCCCCCCCACAAAATTGCATCCTATTCCCTATATAGTGCACTACTATAGACCAGAGCCCCATTCCCTATATAGTGCACTACTCTTGACCAGAGCCCTATTCCCTATATAGTGCACTACTATAGACCAGAGCCCTATTCCCTATATAGTGCACTACTTTTGACCAGAGCCCTATTTCCTATATAATGCACTACTTTAGACCAGAGCCCCATTCCCTATATAGTGCACTACTTTTGACCAGAGCCCTATTCCCTATGTAGTGCACTACTTTAGACCAGAGCCCTATTCCCTATATAGTGCACTACTATAGACCAGAGCCCTATTCCCTATATAGTGCACTACTTTTGACCAGAGCCCTATTTCCTATATAATGCACTACTTTAGACCAGAGCCCCATTCCCTATATAGTGCACTACTATAGACCAGAGCCCTATTCCCTATATAGTGCACTACTATAGACCAGAGCCCTATTCCCTATATAGTGCACTACTTTAGACCAAGACCTGGAAAGAGGGTGCCATTTGGGACAAAGACACGACGTTCTCTCAAAGTTGCTGTGGCGTCGCAGTCCCATCAACATTAAAACATCGTCCCATACACATTAAAACATCGTCCCATCAACATTAAAACATCGTCCCATCCACATTAAAACATCGTCCCATCAACATTAAAACATCGTCCCATCCACATTAAAACATCGTCCCATCAACATCATCCCATCAACATTAAAACATCGTCCCATCCACATTAAAACATCGTCCCATCCACATTAAAACATTGTCCCATCCACATTAAAACATCATCCCATCAACATTAAAACATCGTCCAATCAACATTAAAACATCGTCCCATCCACATTAAAACATCGTCCCATCAACATTAAAACATCATCCCATCAACATTAAAACATCATCCCATCAACATTAAAACATCGTCCCATCCACATTAAAACATCGTCCCATCAACATCATCCCATCAACATTAAAACATCGTCCCATCCACATTAAAACATCGTCCCATCCACATTAAAACATTGTCCCATCCACATTAAAACATCATCCCATCAACATTAAAACATCGTCCAATCAACATTAAAACATCGTCCCATCCACATTAAAACATCGTCCCATCAACATTAAAACATCATCCCATCAACATTAAAACATCATCCCATCAACATTAAAACATCGTCCCATCAACATCGTCCCATCAACATTAAAACATCATCCCATCAACATTAAAACATCATCCCATCAACATCGTCCCATCAACATTAAAACATCGTCCCATCATTATTAAAACATCATCCCATCAACATTAAAACATCATCCCATCAACATCGTCCCATCAACATTAAAACATCGTCCCATACACATTAAAACATCGTCCCATCAACATTAAAACATCATCCCATCAACATTAAAACATCGTCCCATCAACATTAAAACATCGTCCCATCAACATTAAAACATCGTCCCATCAACATTAAAACATCGTCCCATCAACATTAAAACATCGTCCCATCAACATTAAAACATCGTCCCATCAACATTAAAACATCGTCCCATCAACATTAAAACATCGTCCCATCAACATTAAAACATCATCCCATCAACATTAAAACATCGTCCCATCAACATTAAAACATCGTCCCATCAACATTAAAACATCGTCCAATCAACATCGTCCCATCCACATTAAAACATCATCCCATCAACATTAAAACATCGTCCCATCCACATTAAAACATCGTCCCATCTCAGGATTGTGACACTAACTATAGTCCTGCTATAGTGGAGAGGAGGAGGCTGTACCCAGGTCAGGGGAGGAGATAACACACTGTCTCTAGTCCTGTTATAGTGGAGAGGAGGGGGCTGTACCCAGGTCAGGGGAGGAGATAACACACTGTCTCTAGTCCTGTTATAGTGTAGAGGAGGGGGCTGTACCCAGGTCAGGGGAGGAGAGAACACACTGTCTCTAGTCCTGCTATAGTGGAGAGGAGGAGGCTGTACCCAGGTCAGGAGAGGAGATAACACACTGTCTCTAGTCCTGCTATAGTGGAGAGGAGGAGGCTGTACCCAGGTCAGGGGAGGAGATAACACACTGTCTCTAGTCCTGTTATAGTGGAGAGGAGGAGGCTGTACCCAGGTCAGGAGAAAACACATTAACTCTAGTCCTGTTATAGTGGAGAGGAGGAGGCTGTACCCAGGTCAGGGGAGGAGAGAACACACTGTCTCTAGTCCTGTTATAGTGGAGAGGAGGAGGCTGTACCCAGGTCAGGAGAGGAGAGAACACACTGTCTCTAGTCCTGTTATAGTGGAGAGGAGGAGGCTGTACCCAGGTCAGGGGAGGAGAGAACACACTGTCTCTAGTCTTGTTATAGTGGAGAGGAGGAGGCTGTACCCAGGTCAGGAGAAAACACATTAACTCTAGTCCTGTTATAGTGGAGAGGAGGAGGCTGTACCCAGGTCAGGAGAAAACACATTAACTCTAGTCCTGTTATAGTGGAGAGGAGGCTGTACCCAGGTCAGGGGAGGAGAGAACACACTGTCTCTAGTCCTGCTATAGTGGAGAGGAGGAGGCTGTACCCAGGTCAGGGGAGGAGAGAACACACTGTCTCTAGTCTTGTTATAGTGGAGAGGAGGAGGCTGTACCCAGGTCATGAGAAAACACATTAACTCTAGTCCTGTTATAGTGGAGAGGAGGCTGTACCCAGGTCAGGGGAGGAGAGAACACACTGTCTCTAGTCCTGCTATAGTGGAGAGGAGGAGGCTGTACCCAGGTCAGGGGAGGAGAGAACACACTGTCTCTAGTCCTGTTATAGTGGAGAGGAGGAGGCTGTACCCAGGTCAGGAGAAAACAAAAAAACAAAAACCAACAAGTGTACAGTACAATAGAATGAATCAATCCCCCCTCACTGGTTTCTGGTGCAGCGGTATGTTTCAGTGGGCATGAATAAGGAGGTGACATGAACACATTCTTCATTCACCGCTTTTCTTTTAAAACTGAGGTATCTTAATATGTCTGACTTTAGGCTGTTCTAGTCTATAGGTATCCTGTATCCTGTCCTTTCTTTCTCTTCAAAGTCGTTCTGAAGTTCTGTGACTCTCCAGGCCTGGAGATTTATATGATTCTAAAATAGTATATATATATTTTTTTAACCTAATTCAAGCCCTTGTCCTCAGGCAACAGCGTGTGGTATGCAGTCGCAGTCAGACTTGGGTACATTACAAAGGGCTGTGTAAAATCAATAACTCAAATACAGAAGCGTCAGGAAGAAGACTAATAACTACCTTGGAAGTTCTCACTTTGAGGTTTCCTCCTTCTTCTTCTTTTGTCTGAGACTCTTCCGACATCAGGGATTCAACTGCGTTTTACTGTGCATTTGTAAGCCCACTGTGGAGAGCTGTTGCTCCGGCTAATTGAAGGCATGTTCTGATGCTAGCTCACTTGGCTTCAACTTGGACTAGTATTTGGCTCATTAGGTGGGTCGGGATTAAATGTTTCACCAGTATTCACAAGGGTGGTGCTTCTCTTTTTGGAGATGTGCGAGTAAGATATTCACAAATGTTTAAATTCTACACTAACCTTAAAGACACAGTACTACAAATGTGATGAATATGGTCTTTTTTTTTTTTACAGTGTTTGAAAGACTACAAAACTAGATATTCACTAACTCTCAAACACCTATATGTTCTTAAAAGTGCATTAAAGTCTCACATAAGACATTGGAAAATAACAGCGCACATTTCAAAATAAAAGTAGGGTTTGTTCTGATCACTGGTTTAACCACAACGCCAGTACATTAAGTTACCTGGTCCTGAAAAACAGGACCAGATTAATTCAGTTTAAACGACATCCACTGTGAATCTATAAAATAATTTAAAAAAGACAACATTGCATAATGGCAACTTCACTTTGGTAGCAATAACTTTTTAACAGTTTAAACAACAGGCAGAAAATAAGTCAATGTTTTTGTCATCGTGGGGAGTTGACATATCTGGAGGATGTATATTTACAACGAAGTGCTTCAAGGCCCCGATTCTGATTTAGGAAATGACGCCTTTCCTTACGCATGCCTTCACTCCACACTTCTCAGTAGTTGGTATTCAGACTTACCTTATTTGATATTTTGGCATTTTATTAGGAAACCCCAGTAGCTGTTGCGATAGCAGCAGCTAGTCTTCCTGGGGTCCACACACAAAACATAGAACATGAACTAATACAGAACATGAATAGACAAGAACAGCTCAAAGACAGAACTATATACATGTAAAAACAGCCCACATTGCCTACATATCAATACTGTGCACACAAATATCTGGGTCAAAACGAGGAGAGGCGCTGTGCCGTGAGGTGTTGCTTTATCTGTTTATTGAAACCAGGTTGGCTGTTTATTTGATCGATATGAGATAGAAGAAAGTTCCATGCAATAATGGCTCTATATAATACTGTACGCCTTGTTGAATTTGGTCTGGATTTGGGGACTGTGAAAAGACCCCTGGTGGCATGTGTGGTAGGGGTGTGTGTGTGTGTGTCAGAGCTGTGTGTTAGTTAATTATGCAAACAATTTGGGATTTTCAACACATTGTGTCTTATAAAAAGAAGAAGTGATGTAGTCAGCCTCTCCTCAACTCTTATCCAAGAGAGACTGGGCATGCATAGCATTTATATCAGCCCTCTGATTACAATGACGAGCATGACGTGCCGCTCTGTTCTGGGCCAGCTGCAGCTTCACTAGGTCTTTCTTTGCAGCAGTCAATCACACGACTGGAGAATAATGAAGATAAGACAAAACTAGAGCCTGCGGGACTTGCTTGTTTTGATGATGACAGTTTACAATCCAATGTAAAACCAAGTTATGTAGTCTCCTCCACTTGTTCAACAGTTCAACCGTTGAGGTGTATAACAGGCTTTGCAGGCTAGGTTTTCTGTTTAAATGTAATTGAATTGCTGAAAACCCTCTCACATATTCTCTGGTGGACTTTCCATTCATTAGGGGTTTTTCCACTACATTTCTCTTAACATCCCTTTAAATATCCCTTTAAATACGGTGTACCTTTAATTAGAATTTTTGCAGGCAGACTTAAAATACATTGAGAGAACGGGTTCAGAAAATAGGGATCAATGAAAGACAGGCATCTAAATATCTGCATATAAATCTCAGTTTTAACACAAACTGGTAGATTTAAAAAAAATACTCTAATCTTGTAGATTATTGAGGCATATTTTAGGGTTTTAGGAAAGTATGTATGAATCGTAACAAAACAAGTTTGGAGAGCCTTTAGGCACAAAATATATCGATGAATAAAAAAATACAGTGGTTTGATTGATTCTGAAGATTGCCAGATTCAGTTCTTTAACCCATGGTAATGTTGGAAGATTAATGTACATGGAACTATAACAGGGAGAATAGTGTACAATAGAAGGCTATACCCCCATCTATTACCTGCTCTAACCATGGAACTGTTATAACAGGGAGAATAGTGTAAGCTATACCCCCATCTATTACCTGCTCTAACTATGGAACTGTTATAACAGGGAGAATAGTGTAAGCTATACCCCCATCTATTACCTGCTCTAACCATGGAGCTGTTATAACAGGGAGAATAGTGTACACATCGTAGGCTATACCCCCCATCTATTACCTGCTCTAACCATGGAACTGTTATAACAGGGAGAATAGTGTACACATCGTAAGCTATACCCCCATCTACTACCTGCTCTAACCATGGAACTGTTATAACAGGGAGAATAGTGTACACATCGTAAGCTATACCCCCATCTACTACCTGCTCTAACCATGGAACTATGTGATGACACAGCCAACTATTTTGTTTTGCATCAGGTTCAAACTGTTACGGCTTGGTCTGCATTCCACTTCATTTTTATTAAAATGTTTTAATGTTTTTAATTTACTTTTAGTATTTTATTTAAAATTTTTATTTTTGTATCATTTTTTATTTTTTTTGCACTCCATTCCATTTGTATTAAAATGTTTTAATTTATTTATTTTTAGTATTTATTTATTTTTGTATATTTTTCTATCATTATTATTTATTTTTTTGCACTCCACTCCATAGCGATTTAATTAGCCTACATGTCAGATTTTTTTATTTGCTATATTATTAACCGTTACTAACGATCCTCGGCAACAACCACATGGCGGTGACGGCGTTTACCGAGGAAACACATGGAGCTAAACGAAACATTGGAATGAAATAGAATGATAATATAGTCTATACCAACTGAAGGGAACGAACAGTACATTGTGTTGTTATTAGGACTACTGACGGTCGATACTGATAGTGACTCATATTTAACAAGATAGAAACAGGAAACAGAGAAAGTCGGGATAGACTACAATGAATACATTCGCGAGTTTAAAGGCTGCACAACTTAAATTCTGCATAATGGCACAGCTTTTCATGAACTTTACCGTGGGAAAGCTGATATGCTTTAGTTTGCTGCTATAAAACTGGGTTTCACATTTTTCTCCAGAGTTTACAAGGTAAAATAGATCTAAAACAAGTGTCATTTATATTTACAATTCCCTTTTCCAAACGGATGACTCCTTTAGCTAGCTGTTATCAATATCTCTTATCGAGTAGTAAATTACAGTGCGTGGAGAGGGGTGTTATTTCTAATCAGGAAAAAATCAAATGATGTTTTTCCCGCTTGGAACCGGTATGTTTGCTCGAGTTTATTCATGGTTTCCGGGTGTGTAACGGTGGTGGAATAATGAGGGAATTAAGTTACGGTCAGAATCTGGTGTAACAGTAGACACACCTTCATTTCCTCCATTTCCACCCAAAACGAATAGACCTGTTCTCATGCTTAAAGACACACTACGCAGAAACGCTCCGCCATTTCTGGCTACTACAATTTTAATAGTTTGTTTTGTCACATATAAACGTAGGCAGTAGGCAATCAAGTGTAGTGTAAATAATAATTGTACCATCTAAACCGCTGTGAAATATATTTTCAATAACCAAAAATATTGTATTTTCAGCTGTTTGAAGCTGGTGTACAAAAACCGAAAGTTAAAAAAAAAAAATACAAAAACGAAACTTAAAAACGGGAAGCATAGAAATAGGGCACATAGAACAGATCTACCACTTCTTAGCACTTGCTTTCAATGAGAACGACAGATCTATAATACACATTTCTATTTTGTATTTTGTCCTGTCATGCAAAAAAAAAAAAGTACATATTGCAGCTTCAAGTTTAAAGTCAGAAAAACGCATGTAGAGAAAAGTACATAAAAAGGGAATAACTCAGACGGGAATCGAGGCGTCTGGGAACAACTTCATAATAACCTGAAAGGTCTACATGTGCAAATGAGTCATTTGTTCTTGATTTATTTGACAGGAACGTGTAACTGTTACCAGATACCAGGATAGCCTGATCCCCCCCCCCCTCCCTGTGCTCTTGTTTACTCCATGACTGTCAATTGGCATGACAATGAGTGACAGGGAGTTGGCATGATAACACAAACAGACTGGCCCTCAGGCTAGGACGAGGGAACTGTTACAACTTGTTTATGTGGTGAATGACGAGCTGCTTTTTTTATTTTTACAGAACAGAAACAGTGGAGGTGAACTTCATATAAAGCATAAAAGGATGAGTTTTTAAAAATATTTTATTTTATTTTAGTTACTGTTTAGGAGGCGAGGGGTAAGCTTTCTGCTACCTATCTTCTGTCCACTCTGCTCTACTCCCTGTTTTGGCCTGGTCCAAAGTAGTCCACCGTATAAGGAGTAAGGGTGCTCTTTGGGACAAACACCTAACCACAATACCATAGTAGATATGTATGACACAGTGCAGTCCGCAACAGCAGCAGCTAGGAGGAGTGACGCGGCAAACCCAAGCCCCTCTACAGTTGTCATAACCAGCTAGAACATGGGCCCCCTGTGAGGACGCAGTTTGGCAGCTGCCCTCAATGGATGGTTGCATTCTACAGTGTCTTATATAGAAAGCGTACATTTACACACTCACACACATACACACACACACACACACTATTAAAATCCAGCTTCAATCACAGCATTTTGTGAAGACAAAAATAAACGAGTGAACATGTGTAGGTTAAGAGCCTTTTCATATCCAAACGGTGTACATCAGCAGACACATTAATAGGCCAACCTAAAAAAAATAATCATAATATTTTACATGCATGCATTAGATATTCAGTGAAAAGTTACTGGTCAGTTTGTCCTCTCTAGCCATACGAGATGGCGTGTTCCCAATTCATCTCTTTCCTTCCATCACAGTGACACCCTATTCCCTTCAGAGTGCACTTACCAGGGCTTTATTTGTGCACTATATAGGGAACAATAGGGTGCCATTTGAGCCTCTAACCAAGAGGAGAGGTTGTCCGTGTCTTTTTATTTCTTTAACGTTACAAAAATACAAAAAAGGAAAAAAAGAAAACGTTCCATTCTACTTTTACAAAAACAAGTATATGACATGTTTTATGTGGTTAAGGGACATTTTTTTGTTCATGATTATGATCATTGTAATCATTTTAAAGACTTTTCTTTTGCCAATATTTGTTAATAAAGTACAGTGTTTTATGTGTATAACGATAGTTTCCAACTGATAACCAATATTTAGATGAAAAGACCAGATTCTAAACTGAAAACGCAAATTCGAGGCTAACCAATAGGAAGTAACACAACAAGCAAGTGGGTGTAGATGAACCAATCAGGATCAACAGGAGCACCCGCCTTCAGTGGTCGGAGGCTCCTGCGGTTGGTCCATCTTGATGTCAATCACTGGGGGGAAAGACAGGTTAAGGAAGCTTTGGGAAGGTATTTGCATAAACAATTATACGGCTGTACACCAGCGAAACAGAATTCAATGTCTTCATCTAAAAATAGTCTTACCCTGATTCCTGGCTCCACATCTCCTCGCCTCCTTCTCAATTGCATTGAAGGAGAGGATATAAGGCTCCTCCTCTCAGACGTTCTTATCCAATGGGTTTTGAGAAGGATGTGAAGAAGTGGATGTGAGGAATCGAGGAAAGGTGAGTTGAAAAAAAAAAAGGTGTCTTAATTGTCTCTGTAACTCAGGGATGGAGCTTCACTGTCCTCGAAAGTCATAACATCTTGGTACTGTTTTAATCTGGACCTGCAGTATGATCTCTGTGACACTAGGTGGTGCTGTTGTTCATCGACGACTAAAAATCTCACCTTTTTTCAAAGGCAGCAATGCAACGAGGGCGTTATAACAGGGTCACGGATCAACTGTCCAATATTTACTCCTCCTGTGGAACACAGAGCTCTTACTTTGAAAGTTTAACTTTAGCTTCTTTAATTCAGGCCCAGTATGACTTAACCCATTACCACAAAAAAATGGAAGAGGCAAGTAAATTTTTTTATATTTTTAAAAGACAACCCATTACCATCTTCTTTACCAGGACAGCTAGGAGAGTGGATAAGAGTAAATCATACATTTTTATGAGATGTTAAGATAGGTCTCTTTCCGGGAGTATATTAGCTACTGTTAGTCAAATACAACCATTCAATACACACAGTAAGCAAAGCACCAGCGTTTAGTCAAGAAAAGAACAAGAGAAAATACCAAGAGATGGATAGACTTTACAAGCCCAACGATTTGCTGCTGCTACTCTCTGTTCATCATATCTGCACAGTCACTTTAACCATATCTACATGTACATACTACCTCAATCAGCCTGACTAACCGGTGTCTGTATGTAGCCTCTCTACTGTATATAGCCTCTCTACTGTATATAGCCTCGCTACTGTATATAGTCTCTCTACTGTATATAGCCTCTACTGTATATAGCCTCTCTACTGTATATAGCCTCTACTGTATATAGCCTCTACTGTATATAGCCTCTCTACTGTACATAGCCTCTCTACTGTATATAGCCTCTACTGTATATAGCCTCTACTGTATATAGCCTCTCTACTGTACATAGCCTCTCTACTGTATATAGCCTTTCTACTGTATATAGTCTCTCTACTGTATATAGTCTCTCTACTGTATATAGCCTCTCTACTGAATATAGCCTCTCTACTGTATATAGTCTCTCTACTGTATATAGCCTCTCTACTGTATATAGCCTCTCTACTGTATATAGCCTCTCTACTGTATATAGCCTTTCTACTGTATATAGTCTCTCTACTGTATATAGTCTCTCTACTGTATATAGCCTCTCTACTGAATATAGCCTCTCTACTGTATATAGTCTCTCTACTGTATATAGCCTCTCTACTGTATATAGCCTCTCTACTGTACATAGCCTCTCTACTGTATATAGCCTTTCTACTGTATATAGTCTTTCTACTGTATATAGTCTCTCTACTGTATATAGCCTCTCTACTGAATATAGCCTCTCTACTGTATATAGTCTCTCTACTGTATATAGCCTCTCTACTGTATATAGCCTCTCTACTGTATATAGTCTCTCTACTGTATATAGCCTCTCTACTGAATATAGCCTCTCTACTGTATATAGTCTCTCTACTGTATATAGCCTCTCTACTGTATATAGTCTCTCTACTGTATATAGCCTCTACTGAATATAGCCTCTCTACTGTATATAGTCTCTCTACTGTATATAGCCTCTCTACTGTATATAGCCTCTCTACTGTATATAGTCTCTCTACTGTATATAGCCTCTCTACTGAATATAGCCTCTCTACTGTATATAGTCTCTCTACTGTATATAGCCTCTCTACTGTATATAGCCTCTCTACTGTATATAGCCTCTCTACTGTATATAGCCTCTCTACTGTATATAGCCTCTCTACTGTATATAGCCTCTCTACTGTATATAGTCTCTCTACTGTATATAGCCTCTCTACTGTATATAGCCTCTCTACTGTATATAGCCTCTCTACTGTATATAGCCTCTCTACTGTATATAACCTCTCTACTGTATATAGCCTCTCTACTGTATATAGCCTCTCTACTGTATATAGCCTCTCTTCTGTATATAGCCTCTCTACTGTATATAGCCTCTCCACTGTATATAGCCTCTCTACTGTATACAGCCTCTCTACTGTATATAGCCTCTCTACTGTATATAGTCTCTCTACTGTATATAACCTCTCTACTGTATATAGCCTCTCTACTGTATATAGCCTGTCTTTTTACTGTTGTTTTTATTTCTTTACCTACCTATTGTTCACCTAACACCTTTTTTACACTATTGGTTAGAGCCTGTTGTATTCAGCATTTCACTGTAAGGTCTACTACACCTGTTGTATTCAGCATTTCACTGTGAGGTCTACTACACCTGTTGTATTCAGCATTTCACTGTAAGGTCTAATACACCTGTTGTATTCAGCATTTCACTGTGAGGTCTACTACACCTGTTGTATTCAGCATTTCACTGTGAGGTCTACTACACCTGTTGTATTCAGCATTTCACTGTAAGGTCTACTACACCTGTTGTATTCAGCATTTCACTGTGAGGTCTACTACACCTGTTGTATTCAGCATTTCACTGTAAGGTCTACTACACCTGTTGTATTCAGCATTTCACTGTAAGGTCTACTACACCTGTTGTATTCAGCATTTCACTGTAAGGTCTACTACACCTGTTGTATTCAGCATTTCACTGTAAGGTCTACTACACCTGTTGTATTCAGCATTTCACTGTAAGGTCTACTACACCTGTTGTATTCAGCATTTCACTGTGAGGTCTACTACACCTGTTGTATTCAGCATTTCACTGTGAGGTCTACTACACCTGTTGTATTCAGCATTTCACTGTAAGGTCTACTACACCTGTTGTATTCAGCATTTCACTGTAAGGTCTACTACACCTGTTGTATTCAGCATTTCACTGTGAGGTCTACTACACCTGTTGTATTCAGCATTTCACTGTAAGGTCTACTACACCTGTTGTATTCAGCATTTCACTGTAAGGTCTACTAGATCTGTTGTATTCAGCATTTCACTGTAAGGTCTACTACACCTGTTGTATTCAGCATTTCACTGTAAGGTCTACTACACCTGTTGTATTCAGCATTTCACTGTAAGGTCTACTACACCTGTTGTATTCAGCATTTCACTGTGAGGTCTACTACACCTGTTGTATTCAGCATTTCACTGTGAGGTCTACTACACCTGTTGTATTCAGCATTTCACTGTAAGGTCTACTACACCTGTTGTATTCAGCATTTCACTGTAAGGTCTACTACACCTGTTGTATTCAGCATTTCACTGTAAGGTCTACTACACCTGTTGTATTCAGCATTTCACTGTAAGGTCTACTACACCTGTTGTATTCAGCATTTCACTGTAAGGTCTACTACACCTGTTGTATTCAGCATTTCACTGTGAGGTCTACTACACCTGTTGTATTCAGCATTTCACTGTGAGGTCTACTACACCTGTTGTATTCAGCATTTCACTGTAAGGTCTACTACACCTGTTGTATTCAGCATTTCACTGTGAGGTCTACTACACCTGTTGTATTCAGCATTTCACTGTGAGGTCTACTACACCTGTTGTATTCAGCATTTCACTGTGAGGTCTACTACACCTGTTGTATTCAGCATTTCACTGTAAGGTCTACTACACCTGTTGTATTCAGCATTTCACTGTAAGGTCTACTACACCTGTTGTATTCAGCATTTCACTGTAAGCTCTACTACACCTGTTGTATTCAGCATTTCACTGTGAGGTCTACTACACCTGTTGTATTCAGCATTTCACTGTAAGGTCTACTACACCTGTTGTATTCAGCATTTCACTGTAAGGTCTACTACACCTGTTGTATTCAGCATTTCACTGTAAGGTCTACTACACCTGTTGTATTCAGCATTTCACTGTTAGGTCTACTACACCTGTTGTATTCAGCATTTCACTGTGAGGTCTACTACACCTGTTGTATTCAGCATTTCACTGTGAGGTCTACTACACCTGTTGTATTCAGCATTTCACTGTAAGGTCTACTACACCTGTTATATTCAGCATTTCACTGTAAGGTCTAATACACCTGTTGTATTCAGCATTTCACTGTGAGGTCTACTACACCTGTTATATTCAGCATTTCACTGTAAGGTCTACTACACCTGTTGTATTCAGCATTTCACTGTAAGGTCTACTACACCTGTTGTATTCAGCATTTCACTGTAAGGTCTACTACACCTGTTGTATTCAGCATTTCACTGTAAGGTCTACTACACCTGTTGTATTCAGCATTTCACTGTAAGGTCTACTACACCTGTTGTATTCAGCATTTCACTGTAAGGTCTACTACACCTGTTGTATTCAGCATTTCACTGTGAGGTCTACTACACCTGTTGTATTCAGCATTTCACTGTGAGGTCTACTACACCTGTTGTATTCAGCATTTCACTGTAAGGTCTACTACACCTGTTGTATTCAGCATTTCACTGTGAGGTCTACTACACCTGTTGTATTCAGCATTTCACTGTAAGGTCTACTACACCTGTTGTATTCAGCATTTCACTGTGAGGTCTACTACACCTGTTGTATTCAGCATTTCACTGTAAGGTCTACTACACCTGTTGTATTCAGCATTTCACTGTAAGGTCTACTACACCTGTTGTATTCAGCATTTCACTGTAAGGTCTACTACACCTGTTGTATTCAGCATTTCACTGTAAGGTCTACTACACCTGTTGTATTCAGCATTTCACTGTAAGCTCTACTACACCTGTTGTATTCAGCATTTCACTGTGAGGTCTACTACACCTGTTGTATTCAGCATTTCACTGTAAGGTCTACTACACCTGTTGTATTCAGCATTTCACTGTAAGGTCTACTACACCTGTTGTATTCAGCATTTCACTGTAAGGTCTACTACACCTGTTGTATTCAGCATTTCACTGTTAGGTCTACTACACCTGTTGTATTCAGCATTTCACTGTGAGGTCTACTACACCTGTTGTATTCAGCATTTCACTGTGAGGTCTACTACACCTGTTGTATTCAGCATTTCACTGTAAGGTCTACTACACCTGTTATATTCAGCATTTCACTGTAAGGTCTAATACACCTGTTGTATTCAGCATTTCACTGTGAGGTCTACTACACCTGTTATATTCAGCATTTCACTGTAAGGTCTACTACACCTGTTGTATTCAGCATTTCACTGTAAGGTCTACTACACCTGTTGTATTCAGCATTTCACTGTAAGGTCTACTACACCTGTTGTATTCAGCATTTCACTGTAAGGTCTACTACACCTGTTGTATTCAGCATTTCACTGTAAGGTCTACTACACCTGTTGTATTCAGCATTTCACTGTAAGGTCTACTACACCTGTTGTATTCAGCATTTCACTGTGAGGTCTACTACACCTGTTGTATTCAGCATTTCACTGTGAGGTCTACTACACCTGTTGTATTCAGCATTTCACTGTAAGGTCTACTACACCTGTTGTATTCAGCATTTCACTGTGAGGTCTACTACACCTGTTGTATTCAGCATTTCACTGTGAGGTCTACTACACCTGTTGTATTCAGCATTTCACTGTGAGGTCTACTACACCTGTTGTATTCAGCATTTCACTGTAAGGTCTACTACACCTGTTGTATTCAGCATTTCACTGTAAGGTCTACTACACCTGTTGTATTCAGCATTTCACTGTAAGGTCTACTACACCTGTTGTATTCAGCATTTCACTGTAAGCTCTACTACACCTGTTGTATTCAGCATTTCACTGTGAGGTCTACTACACCTGTTGTATTCAGCATTTCACTGTAAGGTCTACTACACCTGTTGTATTCAGCATTTCACTGTAAGGTCTACTACACCTGTTGTATTCAGCATTTCACTGTAAGGTCTACTACACCTGTTGTATTCAGCATTTCACTGTGAGGTCTACTACACCTGTTGTATTCAGCATTTCACTGTGAGGTCTACTACACCTGTTGTATTCAGCATTTCACTGTAAGGTCTACTACACCTGTTGTATTCAGCATTTCACTGTAAGCTCTACTACACCTGTTGTATTCAGCATTTCACTGTGAGGTCTACTACACCTGTTGTATTCAGCATTTCACTGTGAGGTCTACTACACCTGTTGTATTCAGCATTTCACTGTAAGGTCTACTACACCTGTTGTATTCAGCATTTCACTGTAAGGTCTACTACACCTGTTGTATTCAGCATTTCACTGTAAGGTCTACTACACCTGTTGTATTCAGCATTTCACTGTAAGCTCTACTACACCTGTTGTATTCAGCATTTCACTGTGAGGTCTACTACACCTGTTATATTCAGCATTTCACTGTAAGGTCTACTACACCTGTTGTATTCAGCATTTCACTGTAAGGTCTACTACACCTGTTGTATTCAGCATTTCACTGTAAGGTCTACTACACCTGTTGTATTCAGCATTTCACTGTAAGGTCTACTACACCTGTTGTATTCAGCATTTCACTGTAAGGTCTACTACACCTGTTGTATTCAGCATTTCACTGTAAGGTCTACTACACCTGTTGTATTCAGCATTTCACTGTGAGGTCTACTACACCTGTTGTATTCAGCATTTCACTGTGAGGTCTACTACACCTGTTGTATTCAGCATTTCACTGTAAGGTCTACTACACCTGTTGTATTCAGCATTTCACTGTGAGGTCTACTACACCTGTTGTATTCAGCATTTCACTGTAAGGTCTACTACACCTGTTGTATTCAGCATTTCACTGTGAGGTCTACTACACCTGTTGTATTCAGCATTTCACTGTAAGGTCTACTACACCTGTTGTATTCAGCATTTCACTGTAAGGTCTACTACACCTGTTGTATTCAGCATTTCACTGTAAGGTCTACTACACCTGTTGTATTCAGCATTTCACTGTAAGGTCTACTACACCTGTTGTATTCAGCATTTCACTGTAAGCTCTACTACACCTGTTGTATTCAGCATTTCACTGTGAGGTCTACTACACCTGTTGTATTCAGCATTTCACTGTAAGGTCTACTACACCTGTTGTATTCAGCATTTCACTGTAAGGTCTACTACACCTGTTGTATTCAGCATTTCACTGTAAGGTCTACTACACCTGTTGTATTCAGCATTTCACTGTTAGGTCTACTACACCTGTTGTATTCAGCATTTCACTGTGAGGTCTACTACACCTGTTGTATTCAGCATTTCACTGTGAGGTCTACTACACCTGTTGTATTCAGCATTTCACTGTAAGGTCTACTACACCTGTTATATTCAGCATTTCACTGTAAGGTCTAATACACCTGTTGTATTCAGCATTTCACTGTGAGGTCTACTACACCTGTTATATTCAGCATTTCACTGTAAGGTCTACTACACCTGTTGTATTCAGCATTTCACTGTAAGGTCTACTACACCTGTTGTATTCAGCATTTCACTGTAAGGTCTACTACACCTGTTGTATTCAGCATTTCACTGTAAGGTCTACTACACCTGTTGTATTCAGCATTTCACTGTAAGGTCTACTACACCTGTTGTATTCAGCATTTCACTGTAAGGTCTACTACACCTGTTGTATTCAGCATTTCACTGTGAGGTCTACTACACCTGTTGTATTCAGCATTTCACTGTGAGGTCTACTACACCTGTTGTATTCAGCATTTCACTGTAAGGTCTACTACACCTGTTGTATTCAGCATTTCACTGTGAGGTCTACTACACCTGTTGTATTCAGCATTTCACTGTGAGGTCTACTACACCTGTTGTATTCAGCATTTCACTGTGAGGTCTACTACACCTGTTGTATTCAGCATTTCACTGTAAGGTCTACTACACCTGTTGTATTCAGCATTTCACTGTAAGGTCTACTACACCTGTTGTATTCAGCATTTCACTGTAAGGTCTACTACACCTGTTGTATTCAGCATTTCACTGTAAGCTCTACTACACCTGTTGTATTCAGCATTTCACTGTGAGGTCTACTACACCTGTTGTATTCAGCATTTCACTGTAAGGTCTACTACACCTGTTGTATTCAGCATTTCACTGTAAGGTCTACTACACCTGTTGTATTCAGCATTTCACTGTAAGGTCTACTACACCTGTTGTATTCAGCATTTCACTGTGAGGTCTACTACACCTGTTGTATTCAGCATTTCACTGTGAGGTCTACTACACCTGTTGTATTCAGCATTTCACTGTAAGGTCTACTACACCTGTTGTATTCAGCATTTCACTGTAAGCTCTACTACACCTGTTGTATTCAGCATTTCACTGTGAGGTCTACTACACCTGTTGTATTCAGCATTTCACTGTGAGGTCTACTACACCTGTTGTATTCAGCATTTCACTGTAAGGTCTACTACACCTGTTGTATTCAGCATTTCACTGTAAGGTCTACTACACCTGTTGTATTCAGCATTTCACTGTAAGCTCTACTACACCTGTTGTATTCAGCATTTCACTGTGAGGTCTACTACACCTGTTGTATTCAGCATTTCACTGTAAGGTCTACTACACCTGTTGTATTCAGCATTTCACTGTAAGGTCTACTACACCTGTTGTATTCAGCATTTCACTGTAAGGTCTACTACACCTGTTGTATTCAGCATTTCACTGTTAGGTCTACTACACCTGTTGTATTCAGCATTTCACTGTGAGGTCTACTACACCTGTTGTATTCAGCATTTCACTGTGAGGTCTACTACACCTGTTGTATTCAGCATTTCACTGTAAGGTCTACTACACCTGTTATATTCAGCATTTCACTGTAAGGTCTAATACACCTGTTGTATTCAGCATTTCACTGTGAGGTCTACTACACCTGTTATATTCAGCATTTCACTGTAAGGTCTACTACACCTGTTGTATTCAGCATTTCACTGTAAGGTCTACTACACCTGTTGTATTCAGCATTTCACTGTAAGGTCTACTACACCTGTTGTATTCAGCATTTCACTGTAAGGTCTACTACACCTGTTGTATTCAGCATTTCACTGTAAGGTCTACTACACCTGTTGTATTCAGCATTTCACTGTAAGGTCTACTACACCTGTTGTATTCAGCATTTCACTGTGAGGTCTACTACACCTGTTGTATTCAGCATTTCACTGTGAGGTCTACTACACCTGTTGTATTCAGCATTTCACTGTAAGGTCTACTACACCTGTTGTATTCAGCATTTCACTGTGAGGTCTACTACACCTGTTGTATTCAGCATTTCACTGTAAGGTCTACTACACCTGTTGTATTCAGCATTTCACTGTGAGGTCTACTACACCTGTTGTATTCAGCATTTCACTGTAAGGTCTACTACACCTGTTGTATTCAGCATTTCACTGTAAGGTCTACTACACCTGTTGTATTCAGCATTTCACTGTAAGGTCTACTACACCTGTTGTATTCAGCATTTCACTGTAAGGTCTACTACACCTGTTGTATTCAGCATTTCACTGTAAGCTCTACTACACCTGTTGTATTCAGCATTTCACTGTGAGGTCTACTACACCTGTTGTATTCAGCATTTCACTGTAAGGTCTACTACACCTGTTGTATTCAGCATTTCACTGTAAGGTCTACTACACCTGTTGTATTCAGCATTTCACTGTAAGGTCTACTACACCTGTTGTATTCAGCATTTCACTGTTAGGTCTACTACACCTGTTGTATTCAGCATTTCACTGTGAGGTCTACTACACCTGTTGTATTCAGCATTTCACTGTGAGGTCTACTACACCTGTTGTATTCAGCATTTCACTGTAAGGTCTACTACACCTGTTATATTCAGCATTTCACTGTAAGGTCTAATACACCTGTTGTATTCAGCATTTCACTGTGAGGTCTACTACACCTGTTATATTCAGCATTTCACTGTAAGGTCTACTACACCTGTTGTATTCAGCATTTCACTGTAAGGTCTACTACACCTGTTGTATTCAGCATTTCACTGTAAGGTCTACTACACCTGTTGTATTCAGCATTTCACTGTAAGGTCTACTACACCTGTTGTATTCAGCATTTCACTGTAAGGTCTACTACACCTGTTGTATTCAGCATTTCACTGTAAGGTCTACTACACCTGTTGTATTCAGCATTTCACTGTAAGGTCTACTACACCTGTTGTATTCAGCATTTCACTGTAAGGTCTACTACACCTGTTGTATTCAGCATTTCACTGTAAGGTCTACTACACCTGTTGTATTCAGCATTTCACTGTTAGGTCTACTACACCTGTTGTATTCAGCATTTCACTGTGAGGTCTACTACACCTGTTGTATTCAGCATTTCACTGTGAGGTCTACTACACCTGTTGTATTCAGCATTTCACTGTAAGGTCTACTACACCTGTTATATTCAGCATTTCACTGTAAGGTCTAATACACCTGTTGTATTCAGCATTTCACTGTGAGGTCTACTACACCTGTTATATTCAGCATTTCACTGTAAGGTCTACTACACCTGTTGTATTCAGCATTTCACTGTAAGGTCTACTACACCTGTTGTATTCAGCATTTCACTGTAAGGTCTACTACACCTGTTGTATTCAGCATTTCACTGTAAGGTCTACTACACCTGTTGTATTCAGCATTTCACTGTAAGGTCTACTACACCTGTTGTATTCAGCATTTCACTGTAAGGTCTACTACACCTGTTGTATTCAGCATTTCACTGTGAGGTCTACTTCACCTGTTGTATTCAGCATTTCACTGTGAGGTCTACTACACCTGTTGTATTCAGCATTTCACTGTAAGGTCTACTACACCTGTTGTATTCAGCATTTCACTGTGAGGTCTACTACACCTGTTGTATTCAGCATTTCACTGTAAGGTCTACTACACCTGTTGTATTCAGCATTTCACTGTGAGGTCTACTACACCTGTTGTATTCAGCATTTCACTGTAAGGTCTACTACACCTGTTGTATTCAGCATTTCACTGTAAGGTCTACTACACCTGTTGTATTCAGCATTTCACTGTAAGGTCTACTACACCTGTTGTATTCAGCATTTCACTGTAAGGTCTACTACACCTGTTGTATTCAGCATTTCACTGTAAGCTCTACTACACCTGTTGTATTCAGCATTTCACTGTGAGGTCTACTACACCTGTTGTATTCAGCATTTCACTGTAAGGTCTACTACACCTGTTGTATTCAGCATTTCACTGTGAGGTCTACTACACCTGTTGTATTCAGCATTTCACTGTGAGGTCTACTACACCTGTTGTATTCAGCATTTCACTGTAAGGTCTACTACACCTGTTATATTCAGCATTTCACTGTAAGGTCTAATACACCTGTTGTATTCAGCATTTCACTGTGAGGTCTACTACACCTGTTATATTCAGCATTTCACTGTAAGGTCTACTACACCTGTTGTATTCAGCATTTCACTGTAAGGTCTACTACACCTGTTGTATTCAGCATTTCACTGTAAGGTCTACTACACCTGTTGTATTCAGCATTTCACTGTAAGGTCTACTACACCTGTTGTATTCAGCATTTCACTGTAAGGTCTACTACACCTGTTGTATTCAGCATTTCACTGTAAGGTCTACTACACCTGTTGTATTCAGCATTTCACTGTGAGGTCTACTACACCTGTTGTATTCAGCATTTCACTGTGAGGTCTACTACACCTGTTGTATTCAGCATTTCACTGTAAGGTCTACTACACCTGTTGTATTCAGCATTTCACTGTGAGGTCTACTACACCTGTTGTATTCAGCATTTCACTGTGAGGTCTACTACACCTGTTGTATTCAGCATTTCACTGTGAGGTCTACTACACCTGTTGTATTCAGCATTTCACTGTAAGGTCTACTACACCTGTTGTATTCAGCATTTCACTGTAAGGTCTACTACACCTGTTGTATTCAGCATTTCACTGTAAGGTCTACTACACCTGTTGTATTCAGCATTTCACTGTAAGCTCTACTACACCTGTTGTATTCAGCATTTCACTGTGAGGTCTACTACACCTGTTGTATTCAGCATTTCACTGTAAGGTCTACTACACCTGTTGTATTCAGCATTTCACTGTAAGGTCTACTACACCTGTTGTATTCAGCATTTCACTGTAAGGTCTACTACACCTGTTGTATTCAGCATTTCACTGTGAGGTCTACTACACCTGTTGTATTCAGCATTTCACTGTGAGGTCTACTACACCTGTTGTATTCAGCATTTCACTGTAAGGTCTACTACACCTGTTGTATTCAGCATTTCACTGTAAGCTCTACTACACCTGTTGTATTCAGCATTTCACTGTGAGGTCTACTACACCTGTTGTATTCAGCATTTCACTGTGAGGTCTACTACACCTGTTGTATTCAGCATTTCACTGTAAGGTCTACTACACCTGTTGTATTCAGCATTTCACTGTAAGGTCTACTACACCTGTTGTATTCAGCATTTCACTGTAAGGTCTACTACACCTGTTGTATTCAGCATTTCACTGTAAGCTCTACTACACCTGTTGTATTCAGCATTTCACTGTGAGGTCTACTACACCTGTTGTATTCAGCATTTCACTGTAAGGTCTACTACACCTGTTGTATTCAGCATTTCACTGTAAGGTCTACTACACCTGTTGTATTCAGCATTTCACTGTAAGGTCTACTACACCTGTTGTATTCAGCATTTCACTGTTAGGTCTACTACACCTGTTGTATTCAGCATTTCACTGTGAGGTCTACTACACCTGTTGTATTCAGCATTTCACTGTGAGGTCTACTACACCTGTTGTATTCAGCATTTCACTGTAAGGTCTACTACACCTGTTATATTCAGCATTTCACTGTAAGGTCTAATACACCTGTTGTATTCAGCATTTCACTGTGAGGTCTACTACACCTGTTATATTCAGCATTTCACTGTAAGGTCTACTACACCTGTTGTATTCAGCATTTCACTGTAAGGTCTACTACACCTGTTGTATTCAGCATTTCACTGTGAGGTCTACTACACCTGTTGTATTCAGCATTTCACTGTAAGGTCTACTACACCTGTTGTATTCAGCATTTCACTGTAAGGTCTACTACACCTGTTGTATTCAGCATTTCACTGTAAGGTCTACTACACCTGTTGTATTCAGCATTTCACTGTAAGCTCTACTACACCTGTTGTATTCAGCATTTCACTGTGAGGTCTACTACACCTGTTGTATTCAGCATTTCACTGTAAGGTCTACTACACCTGTTGTATTCAGCATTTCACTGTAAGGTCTACTACACCTGTTGTATTCAGCATTTCACTGTAAGGTCTACTACACCTGTTGTATTCAGCATTTCACTGTGAGGTCTACTACACCTGTTGTATTCAGCATTTCACTGTGAGGTCTACTACACCTGTTGTATTCAGCATTTCACTGTAAGGTCTACTACACCTGTTGTATTCAGCATTTCACTGTGAGGTCTACTACACCTGTTGTATTCAGCATTTCACTGTGAGGTCTACTACACCTGTTGTATTCAGCATTTCACTGTGAGGTCTACTACACCTGTTGTATTCAGCATTTCACTGTAAGGTCTACTACACCTGTTGTATTCAGCATTTCACTGTAAGGTCTACTACACCTGTTGTATTCAGCATTTCACTGTAAGGTCTACTACACCTGTTGTATTCAGCATTTCACTGTAAGCTCTACTACACCTGTTGTATTCAGCATTTCACTGTGAGGTCTACTACACCTGTTGTATTCAGCATTTCACTGTAAGGTCTACTACACCTGTTGTATTCAGCATTTCACTGTAAGGTCTACTACACCTGTTGTATTCAGCATTTCACTGTAAGGTCTACTACACCTGTTGTATTCAGCATTTCACTGTTAGGTCTACTACACCTGTTGTATTCAGCATTTCACTGTGAGGTCTACTACACCTGTTGTATTCAGCATTTCACTGTGAGGTCTACTACACCTGTTGTATTCAGCATTTCACTGTAAGGTCTACTACACCTGTTATATTCAGCATTTCACTGTAAGGTCTAATACACCTGTTGTATTCAGCATTTCACTGTGAGGTCTACTACACCTGTTATATTCAGCATTTCACTGTAAGGTCTACTACACCTGTTGTATTCAGCATTTCACTGTAAGGTCTACTACACCTGTTGTATTCAGCATTTCACTGTAAGGTCTACTACACCTGTTGTATTCAGCATTTCACTGTAAGGTCTACTACACCTGTTGTATTCAGCATTTCACTGTAAGCTCTACTACACCTGTTGTATTCAGCATTTCACTGTGAGGTCTACTACACCTGTTGTATTCAGCATTTCACTGTAAGGTCTACTACACCTGTTGTATTCAGCATTTCACTGTAAGGTCTACTACACCTGTTGTATTCAGCATTTCACTGTAAGGTCTACTACACCTGTTGTATTCAGCATTTCACTGTAAGGTCTACTACACCTGTTGTATTCAGCATTTCACTGTGAGGTCTACTACACCTGTTGTATTCAGCATTTCACTGTGATGTCTACTACACCTGTTGTATTCAGCATTTCACTGTAAGGTCTACTACACCTGTTGTATTCAGCATTTCACTGTGAGGTCTACTACACCTGTGTATTCAGCATTTCACTGTAAGGTCTACTACACCTGTTGTATTCAGCATTTCACTGTAAGGTCTACTACACCTGTTGTATTCAGCATTTCACTGTAAGGTCTACTACACCTGTTGTATTCAGCATTTCACTGTAAGGTCTACTACACCTGTTGTATTCAGTATTTCACTGTAGGGTCTACTACACCTGTTGTATTCAGCATTTCACTGTAAGGTCTACTACACCTGTTGTATTCTGCATTTCACTGTAAGGTCTACTACACCTGTTGTATTCAGCATTTCACTGTGAGGTCTACTGCACCTGTTGTATTCAGCATTTCACTGTAAGGTCTACTGCACCTGTTGTATTCAGCATTTCACTATAAGGTCTACTACACCTGTTGTATTCAGCATTTCACTGTAAGGTCTACTACACCTGTTGTATTCAGCATTTCACTGTAAGGTCTACTACACCTGTTGTATTCAGCATTTCACTGTGAGGTCTACTACACCTGTTGTATTCAGCATTTCACTGTAAGCTCTACTACACCTGTTGTATTCAGCATTTCACTGTAAGGTCTACTACACCTGTTGTATTCAGCATTTCACTGTAAGGTCTACTACACCTGTTGTATTCAGCATTTCACTGTGAGGTCTACTACACCTGTTGTATTCAGCATTTCACTGTAAGGTCTACTGCACCTGTTGTATTCAGCGCACGTGACAAATAAACGTTGATTTGATTTGACCTCACAGACACCGGTCTGATAAATGACTGTCTCTCTGCCTGCGTCGCAAATGGCCCCTTATTCCCCACATATAGGGCACTACAAATTGCACCTTATTCCCCACATATAGGGCACTACAAATTGCACCTTATTCCCTACATATAGGGCACTACAAATGGCACCTTATTCCCTACATATAGGGCACTACAAATGGCACCTTATTCCCTACATATAGGGCACTACAAATGGCCCCTTATTCCCTACATATAGGGCACTACAAATGGCCCCTTATTCCCTACATATAGGGCACTACAAATGGCACCCTATTCCCTACTTTTAGGGCACTACAAATGGCCCCTTATTCCCTACATATAGGGCACTACAAATGGCCCCTTATTCCCTACATATAGGGCACTACAAATGGCCCCTTATTCCCTACATATAGGGCACTACAAATGGCACTTTATTCCCTACATATAGGGCACTACAAATGGCCCCTTATTCCCTACATATAGGGCACTACAAATGGCACTTTATTCCCTACTTTTGGGGCACTACTTTTGATCCTGGCCTGGTGCCCTATAAAGGGAATAGGGTGCACTATGAAGGCAATAGGGTGCACTATGAAGGGAATAGGGTGCACTATGAAGGGTGTGTCGGGGGGCTGGGGTCAGTTTGTTATATCTGGAGTACTTCTCCTGTCCTATTCGGTGTCCTGTGTGAATCTAAGTGTGCTCTCTCTAATTCTCTCTTTCTCTCTTTCTTTCTCTCTCTCGGAGGACCTGAGCCCTAGGACCATGCCCCAGGACTACCTGACATGATGACTCCTTGCTGTCCCCAGTCCACCTGGCCGTGCTGCTGCTCCAGTTTCAACTGTTCTGCCTTATTATTATTCGACCATGCTGGTCATTTATGAACATTTGAACATCTTGGCCATGTTCTGTTATAATCTCCACCCGGCACAGCCAGAAGAGGACTGGCCACCCCACATAGCCTGGTTCCTCTCTAGGTTTCTTCCTAGGTTCTGGCCTTTCTAGGGAGTTTTTCCTAGCCACCGTGCTTCTACACCTGCATTGCTTGCTGTTTGGGGCTTTAGGCTGGGTTTCTGTACAGCACTTTGAGATGTCAGCTGATGTACAAAGGGCTATATAAATAAATTTGATTTGTTTTGGCACTATGAAGGGACTAGGGTGCACTATGAAGGGAATAGGGTGCAATATGAAGGGAATAGGGTGCACTATGAAGGGAATAGGGTGCACTATGTAGGGAATAGGGTGCACTATGAAGGGAATAGGGTGCACTATGAAGGGAATAGGGTGCACTATGAAGGGAATAGGGTGCACTATGTAGGGAATAGGGTGCACTATGTAGGGAATAGGGTGCACTATGAAGGGAATAGGGTGCACTATAAAGGGAATAGGGAGCACTATGTAGGGAATAGGGCGCACTATGTAGGGAATAGGGTGCACTATGAAGGGAATAGGGTGCACTATGTAGGGAATAGGGTGCACTATGTAGGGAATAGGGTGCACTATGTAGGGAATAGGGTGCACTATGTAGGGAATAGGGTGCACTTTGAAGGGAATAGGGTGCACTATGAAGGCAATAGGGTGCACTATGAAGGGAATAGGGTGCACTATGAAGGCAATAGGGTGCACTATGAAGGCAATAGGGTGCCGTTTGGGACACACAGGGGATCAGAGGAGCTAGAAGCCAGGCTGTTTTTCAGATTCCTATTGACATGGACGACCCTGTTCCATCAGAAGGCTGCCTTGCACAGAGACCTCCTCCTCTCCTCTCCCTCTCTGCAGCGGAAATTATATGCAGGCCAGGGCCTAAAGCAAGAGAAGAGATTGCTCCATACTAGAAACCAGAGGGGAGGTTCGTGCCTCAGGCCTTGACACCCGACAGTAAATCACACACTTCAGGATGACCCACCCTTCCCTCATCCCAAAACACACCCTGCCCCCGATTTCAAACAGGCAATTATAACAACTGGATCTCGTAAATATAAATATCTGCCCTCAATTCCCCCCCCCACACACCCCAAAGATATAGGGCAAGACGGTCGATCGTTCAGAACTTCTGTCTGTGTTTTAATGTTTTAACTACCAAATCCCTGGTGGACTGTTACAGGAAAAAGCAGAGCTGGCATTTTATGTTTATTGTCACTGGAGGACCACTGGTCTTATGTGTGCATGTGTGTGTTGGCTTTGTGTACTTCCATGCATACTTAGCGAGTTTCCTTAATCATGAAAGAAGTGTACTTACATGTGCCCTGTGCCCCTCCCTTCCCCTCATCATGTCTCCTTCTCATGGATGTTGCCTCTCTCTTCCCCAGTAGGGAGATCGATACTGTCCAGAGAGGCCTCTCTCTTCCCCAGTAGGGAGATCGATACTGTCCAGGGGGGCCTCTCTCTTTCCCAGTAGGGGGATCGATACTGTCCAGAGGGGCCTCTCTCTTCCCCAGTAGGGAGATCGATACTGTCCAGAGGCCTCTCTCTTCCCCAGTAGGGAGATCGATACTGTCCAGAGGCCTCTCTCTTCCCCAGTAGGGAGATCGATACTGTCCAGAGGCCTCTCTCTTCCCCAGTAGGGGGATCGATACTGTCCAGAGGGGCCTCTCTCTTTCCCAGTAGGGGGATTGATACTGTCTAGAGGCCTCTCTCTTCCCCAGTAGGGAGATTGATACTGTCTAGAGGCCTCTCTCTTCCCCAGTAGGTAGATCGATACTGTCTAGAGGCCTCTCTCTTCCCCAGTAGGTAGATCGATACTGTCTAGAGGCCTCTCTCTTCCCCAGTAGGTAGATCGATACTGTCTAGAGGCCTCTCTCTTCCCCAGTAGGGAGATTGATACTGTCTAGAGGCCTCTCTCTTCCCCAGTAGGGAGATTGATACTGTCTAGAGGCCTCTCTCTTCCCCAGTAGGTAGATCGATACTGTCTAGAGGCCTCTCTCTTCCCCAGTAGGTAGATCGATACTGTCCAGAGGGGCCTCTCTCTTCCCCAGTAGGGAGATCGATACTGTCCAGGGGGGCCTCTCTCTTCCCCAGTAGGTAGATCGATACTGTCTAGAGGCCTCTCTCTTCCCCAGTAGGGAGATCGATACTGTCCAGGGGGGCCTCTCTCTTCCCCAGTAGGTAGATCGATACTGTCCAGAGAGGTCTCCCTCTTCCCCAGTAGGGAGATTGATACTGTCCAGGGGGGCCTCTCTCTTCCCCAGTAGGTAGATCGATACTGTCTAGAGGCCTCTCTCTTCCCCAGTAGGGAGATTGATACTGTCCAGAGAGGCCTCTCTCTTCCCCAGTAGGGAGATCAATACTGTTCAGAGAGGCCTCTCTCTTCCCCAGTAGGGAGATCGATACTGTCCAGAGGCCTCTCTCTTCCCCAGTAGGGAGATTGATACTGTCTAGAGGCTTCTCTCTTCCCCAGTAGGGAGATTGATACTGTCTAGAGGCTTCTCTCTTCCCCAGTAGGGAGATCGATACTGTCTAGAGGCTTCTCTCTTCCCCAGTAGGGAGATCGATACTGTCCAGAGGCCTCTCTCTTCCCCAGTAGGGAGATCGATACTGTCTAGAGGCTTCTCTCTTCCCCAGTAGGGAGATCGATACTGTCTAGAGGCCTCTCTCTTCCCCAGTAGGGAGATCGATACTGTCTAGAGGCCTCTCTCTTCCCCAGTAGGGAGATCGATACTGTCCAGAGGGGCCTCTGTAACAACACAGGCTCACATTCCATGAAGACGAAGGATGTGTGTCTATTCCTTAAGCAGTACACTACTTTAGACCAAAGCCCTATGGGCCCTGGGAATAGGGTGCCATTTGGGAATCACATATAATGTCAGCAGAGACACAGAGGGCCTATGTCTCAAATCAAATCAAATGTTATTTGTCACATACACATGGTTAGCAGATGTTAATGCGCGTGTAGTGAAATACTTGTGCTTCTAGTTCCGACAATGCAGTAATAACCAACAAGTAATCTAGCTAACAATTCCAAAACTACTGTCTTATACACACAAGTGTAAAGGGATAAAGAATATGTACATAAAGATATGTGAATGAGTGATGGTACAGAACGGCATAAGCAAGATGCAGTAGATGGTTTCAGTATATACATATGAGATGAGTAATGTAGGGTATGTAAACAAAGTGGCATAGTTTAAAGTGGCTAGTGATACATGTATTACATAAAGATGGCAAGATGCAGTAGATGGTATAGAGTACAGTATATACATATGAGATGAGTAATGTAGGGGTGTAAACATTATATTAGGTAGCATTTTTTAAAGTGGCTAGTGATATATTTTACATCATTTCCCATTATTAAAGTGGCTGGAGTTGAGTCAGTGTGTTGGTAGCAGCCGCTCAATGTTAGTGGTGGCTGTTTAACAGTCTGATGGCCTTGAGATAGAAGCTGTTTTTCAGTCTCTCGGTCCCAGCTTTGATGCACCTGTACTGACCTCGCCTTCTGGATGATAGCGGGGTGAACAGGCAGTGGCTCGGGTGGTTGTTGTCCTTGATGATCTTTATGGCCTTCCTGTGACATCGGGTGGTGTAGGTGTCCTGGAGGGCAGGTAGTTTGCCCCCGGTCATGAGTTGTGCAGACCTCACCACCCTCTGGAGAGCCTTACCGTTGTGGTTGGAGCAGTTGCCGTACCAGGCGGTGATACAGCCCGACAGGATGCTTTCGATTGTGCATCTGTAAAAGGTTGTGAGTGCTTTTGGTGACAAGCCGAATTTCTTTAGCCTCCTGAGGTTGAAGAGGCGCTGCTGCACCTTCTTCACCACGCTGTCTGTGTGAGTGGACCAATTCAGTTTGTCCGTGATGTGCATGCCGAGGAACATAAAACTTACTACCCTCTCCACTACTGTTCCATCGATGTGGATAAGGGGTGTGCTCTGATGATTGCTGAAGTCCACAATCATCTCCTTTTGTTTTGTTGACGTTGAGTGAGAGGATATTTTCCTGACACCACACTCCGAGGGCCCTCACCTCCTCCCTGTAGGCCGTCTCGTCGTTGTTGGTAATCAAGCCTACCACTGTTGTGTCGTCCGCAAACTTGATGATTGAGTTGGAGGCGTGCGTGGCCACGCAGTCGTGGGTGAACAGGGAGTACAGGAGAGGGCTTCAGAACGCACCCTTGTGGGGCCCCAGTGTTGAGGATCAGTGGGGTGGAGATGTTGTGACCTACCCTTACCACCTGGGGGCGGCCCGTCAGGAAGTCCAGTACCCAGTTGCACAGGGCGGGGTCGAGACCCAGCGTCTCGAGCTTGATGACAAGTTTGGAGGGTACTATGATGTTAAATGCTGAGCTGTAATCGATGAACAGCATTCTCACATAGGTATTCCTCTTGTCCAGATGGGTTAGGGCAGTGTGCAGTGTGGTTGAGATTGTGTCGTCTGTGGACCTAATGGGGCGGTAAGCAAATTGGAGTGGGTCTAGGGTGTCAGGTAGGGTGGAGGTGATATGGTCCTTGACTAGTCTCTCAAAGCACTTCATGATGACGGAAGTGAGTGCTACGGGGCGGTAGTCGTTTAGCTCAGTTACCTTAGCTTTCATGGGAACAGGAACAATGGTGGCCCTCTACAAGCATGTGGGAACAGCAGACTGGGATAAGGATTGATTGAATATGTCCGTAAACATACCAGCCAGCTGGTCTGCGCATGCTCTGAGGACGCGGCTGGGGATGCCGTCTGGGCCTGCAGCCTTGCGAGGGTTAACAAGTTTAAATGTTTTACTCATGTCGGCTGCAGTGAAGGCGGACTGCAGGTTTTGGTAGCGGGCCGTGTCAGTGGCACTGTATTGTCTTCAAAGAGAGCAAAGAAGTTGTTTAGTCTGTCTGGGAGCAAGACAACTTGGTCCGCGACAGGGCTGGTTTTCTTTTTGTAATCTGTGATTGACTGTAGACCCTGCCACATGCCTCTTGTGTCTGATCCGTTGAAATGTGACTCTACTTTGTCTCTATACTGACACTTAGCTTGTTTGATTGCCTTGCGGAGGGAATAGCTACACTGTTTGTATTCGACCCTATTCCTTACGCAGTACCCTACTTTAGACCAAAGCTCTATGGGCCCTGGTCAAACGTAGTGCACTACGTAGGGAAAAGGGTGCCATTTGGGAATCACATATAATGTCAGCAGAGGCACGGAGTGCCTGGAGGAGAGGAGGACAGGGGAGGAGGGAAGGACATCAGTGTCACCCTGACGCTCTGTCATAAAGCAGGGTCCCTATATTCCTTCACCTCATCCTCCTCTCCTCCACCACCTCAGACATCTGCAACCTCCCAAGCCCATTAAAACGAATTAAAATCCGGAGAAAACACAGACAGGGATGGAGATTAAAGGTGATTATCTGATCCTGGATTGGGGTGGAAACATTGAGGAAATTAGACTACTGCAACAGACAAACAGAAGGTCCAGACTGTTAATTAGACTACTGTAGCAGACAAACAGAAGGTCCAGACTGTTAATTAGACTACTGTAGCAGACAAACAGAAGGTCCAGACTGTTAATTAGACTACTGTAGCAGACAAACAGAAGGTCCAGACTGTTAATTAGACTACTGCAACAGACAAACAGAAGGTCCAGACTGTTAATTAGACTACTGTAGCAGACAAACAGAAGGTCCAGACCGTTAATTAGACTACTGTAGCAGACAAACAGAAGGTCCAGACTGTTAATTAGACTACTGTAGCAGACAAACAGAAGGTCCAGACTGTTAATTAGACTACTGTAGCAGACAAACAGAAGGTCCAGACTGTTAATTAGACTACTGTAACAGACAAACAGAAGGTCCAGACCGTTAATTAGACTACTGTAACAGACAAACAGAAGGTCCAGACTGTTAATTAGACTACTGTAACAGACAAACAGAAGGTCCAGACTGTTAATTAGACTACTGTAGCAGACAAACAGAAGGTCCAGACTGTTAATTAGACTACTGTAACAGACAAACATAAGGTCCAGACTGTTAATTAGACTACTATAACAGACAAACAGAAGGTCCAGACTGTTAATTAGACTACTGTAGCAGACAAACAGAAGGTCCAGACTGTTAATTAGACTACTGCAACAGACAAACAGAAGGTCCAGACTGTTAATTAGACTACTGTAGCAGACAAACAGAAGGTCCAGACTGTTAATTAGACTACTGTAGCAGACAAACAGAAGGTCCAGACCGTTAATTAGACTACTGTAGCAGACAAACAGAAGGTCCAGACTGTTAATTAGACTACTGTAGCAGACAAACAGAAGGTCCAGACTGTTAATTAGACTACTGTAGCAGACAAACAGAAGGTCCAGACTGTTAATTAGACTACTGTAACAGACAAACAGAAGGTCCAGACCGTTAATTAGACTACTGTAACAGACAAACAGAAGGTCCAAACTGTTAATTAGACTACTGTAACAGACAAACAGAAGGTCCAGACTGTTAATTAGACTACTGTAGCAGACAAACAGGAGGTCCAGACTGTTAATTAGACTACTGTAGCAGACAAACAGAAGGTCCAGACTGTTAATTAGACTACTGCAACAGACAAACAGAAGGTCCAGACTGTTAATTAGACTACTGCAACAGACAAACAGGAGGTCCAGACTGTTAATTAGACTACTGTAGCAGACAAACAGAAGGTCCAGACTGTTAATTAGACTACTGCAACAGACAAACAGAAGGTCCAGACTGTTAATTAGACTACTGTAACAGACAAACAGAAGGTCCAGACTGTTAATTAGACTACTGTAACAGACAAACAGAAGGTCCAGACTGTTAATTAGACTACTGTAACAGACAAACAGAAGGTCCAGACTGTTAATTAGACTACTATAACAGACAAACAGAAGGTCCAGACCGTTAATTAGACTACTGTAGCAGACAAACAGAAGGTCCAGACTGTTAATTAGACTACTGTAGCAGACAAACAGAAGGTCCAGACTGTTAATTAGACTACTGTAACAGACAAACAGAAGGTCCAGACTGTTAATTAGACTACTGTAACAGACAAACAGAAGGTCCAGACTGTTAATTAGACTACTGTAACAGACAAACAGAAGGTCCAGACTGTTAATTAGACTACTATAACAGACAAACAGAAGGTCCAGACCGTTAATTAGACTACTGTAGCAGACAAACAGAAGGTCCAGAATGTTAATTAGACTACTGTAGCAGATGGTACCAAGAATATGCATATCCTTGCTTCAGGTCCTGAGCTACAGGCAGTTAGATTTGGGTATGTCATTTAGGCGAAAATTGAAAAAAAGGGTCAGATCCTTAATTAATGAGAGAACATAACAGGAAGTGAACAGAGCAGAACAGAGCAGGAAGAGAACAGAGCAGAAAGGGTATAGAGCAGGAAGAGAACAGAACAGGAAGTGAACAGAGCAGAACAGAGCAGGAAGAGAACAGAGCAGAAAGGGTGTAGAGCAGGAAGAGAACAGAGCAGGAAGAGAACAGAGCAGGAAGAGAACAGAGCAGAACAGAGCAGAATGAGAACAGAGCAGGAAGAGAACAGAGCAGGAAGAGAACAGAGCAGAACAGAGCAGAATGAGAACAGAGCAGGAAGAGAACAGAGCAGGAAGAGAACAGAGCAGGAAGAGAACAGAGCAGGAAGAGAACAGAGCAGAACAGAGCAGAACAGAGCAGAACAGAGCAGAATGAGAACAGAGCAGGAAGAGAACAGAGCAGGAAGAGAACAGAGTAGGAAGAGAACAGAGTAGGAAGAGAACAGAGTAGGAAGAGAACAGAGCAGAATGAGAACAGAGCAGGAAGAGAACAGAACAGGAAGTGAACAGAGCAGAACAGAGCAGGAAGAGAACAGAGCAGAAAGGGTATAGATCAGGAAGAGAACAGAGCAGGAAGAGAACAGAGCAGAACAGAGCAGAATGAGAACAGAGCAGGAAGAGAACAGAGCAGGAAGAAAACAGAGCAGGAAGAGAACAGAGCAGGAAGAAAACAGAGCAGGAAGAGAACAGAGCAGGAAGAGAACAGAGCAGGAAGAGAACAGAGCAGAACAGAGCAGGAAGAGAACAGAGCAGGAAGAGAACAGAGAAGGAAGAGAACAGAGCAGAACAGAGCAGGAAGAGAACAGAGCAGGAAGAGAACAGAGCAGAGCAGGAAGAGAACAGAGCAGAACAGAGCAGGAAGTGAACAGAGCAGGAAGAGAACAGAGCAGAACAGAGCAGGAAGAGAACAGAGCAGAACAGAGCAGGAAGAGAACAATGCAGAACAGAGCAGGAAGTGAACAGAGCAGGAAGTGAACAGAGCAGAAAGAGAACAGAGCAGAACAGAGCAGGAAGAGAACAGAGCAGAACAGAGCAGGAAGTGAACAGAGCAGGAAGAGAACAGAGCAGAAAGAGAACAGAGCAGAAAGAGAACAGAGCAGAACAGAGCAGGAAGAGAAAAGAGCAGAACAGAGCAGGAAGAGAACAGAGCAGGAAGTGAACAGAGCAGAACAGAGCAGGAAGAGAACAGAGCAGGAAGAGAACAGAGCAGAACAGAGCAGGAAGAGAACAGAGCAGGAAGAGAACAGAGTAGGAAGAGAACAGAGCAGAACAGAGCAGGAAGAGAACAGAGCAGGAAGAGAACAGAGAAGGAAGAGAACAGAGCAGAACAGAGCAGGAAGTGAACAGAGCAGGAAGTGAACAGAGCAGGAAGAGAACAGAGCAGGAAGAGAACAGAGCAGAACAGAGCAGGAAGAGAACAGAGCAGAATGAGAACAGAGCAGGAAGAGAACAGAACAGGAAGTGAACAGAACAGGAAGTGAACAGAGCAGAACGGGTATAGAGCAGGAAGAGAACAGAGCAGGAAGAGAACAGAGCAGGAAGAGAACAGAGCAGAACAGAGCAGAATGAGAACAGAGCAGGAAGAGAACAGAGCAGAACAGAGCAGGAAGAGAACAGAGCAGGAAGAGAACAGAGCAGGAAGAGAACAGAGCAGAACAGAGCAGGAAGAGAACAGAGCAGAATGAGAACAGAGCAGGAAAAGAACAGAACAGGAAGTGAACAGAGCAGAACAGAGCAGAAAGGGTATAGAGCAGGAAGAGAACAGAGCAGGAAGAGAACAGAGCAGAACAGAGCAGAATGAGAACAGAGCAGGAGCAGAACAGAGCAGGAAGAGAACAGAGCAGGAAGAGAACAGAGCAGGAAGAGAACAGAGCAGAACAGAGCAGGAAGAGAACAGAGCAGGAAGAGAACAGAGAAGGAAGAGAACAGAGCAGGAAGTGAACAGAGCAGAAAGAGAACAGAGCAGGAAGAGAACAGAGCAGGAAGAGAACAGAGCAGAACAGAGCAGGAAGAGAACAGAGCAGAACAGAGCAGGAAGAGAACAGAGCAGGAAGTGAACAGAGCAGAAAGAGAACAGAGCAGGAAGAGAACAGAGCAGAACAGAGCAGGAAGAGAACAGAGCAGGAAGACAACAGAGCAGAACAGAGCAGGAGAGGAACAGAGCAGAACAGAGAAGGAAGAGAACAGAGCAAGAAGAGAACATAGCAGAACAGAGCAGGAAGAGAACAGAGCAGGAAGAGAACAGAGCAGAACAGAGCAGGAGAGGAACAGAGCAGAACAGAGCAGAACAGAGCAGGAAGAGAACAGAGCAGAACAGAGCAGGAAGAGAACAGAGCAAGAAGTGAACAGAGCAAGAAGTGAACAGAACAGGAAGAGAACAGAAATATAACTCTCAACTATCCAGTTGGTCTACATTAATTGAATGAAAACAAAGGCAAATGAACAATTTTTTTGACACCAAACTATGCAAATGCCTATTAAAGGCCTCTGAATGTTCAAGGGTTGTTGACAGTGTGCCTGGCACTAGAAGTGGAGAGTTGGATGGTGGAGGGGGGGCACTACAGTCTAGTGGGTTAGTTTGTGCTAATAGGCACTTGAGTGCATTAAACATTGTTCTGGTGCCAAGATGCTGTTTACCAGATTGAAGCTTTGCTGACACATTTGTTGAGAACAAAAAAACGTCTTAACAAGCAGTAGACTTCCTCTGTGGCTCAGTTGGTAGAGCATGGCTCCAGGTCCTCTGTAGTTCAGTTAGTAGAACATGGTCCTCTGTAGTTCAGTTAGTAGAGCATGGTCCTCTGTGGCTCAGTTAGTAGAGCATGGTCCTCTGTAGTTCAGTTAGTAGAACATGGTCCTCTGTAGTTCAGTTAGTAGAACATGGTCCTCTGTAGCTCAGTTAGTAGAACATGGTCCTCTGTAGTTAGTAGAACATGGTCCTCTGTAGTTCAGTTAGTAGAACATGGTCCTCTGTAGTTCAGTTGGTAGAGCATGGTCCTCTGTAGTTAGTAGAACATGGTCCTCTGTGGCTCAGTTAGTAGAACATGGTCCTCTGTAGCTCAGTTAGTAGAACATGGTCCTCTGTAGTTAGTAGAACATGGTCCTCTGTAGCTCAGTTAGTAGAACATGGTCCTCTGTAGTTAATAGAACATGGTCCTCTGTAGCTCAGTTAGTAGAACATGTTCCTCTGTAGTTCAGTTGGTAGAGCATGGTCCTCTGTAGTTCAATTAGTAGAACATGGTTCTCTGTAGTTCAGTTAGTAGAACATGGTCCTCTGTAGTTAGTAGAACATGGTCCTCTGTAGTTCAGTTAGTAGAACATGGTCCTCTGTAGTTCAGTTGGTAGAGCATGGTCCTCTGTAGTTCAGTGAGTAGAACATGGTCATCTGTAGTTCAGTTAGTAGAACATAGTCCTCTGTAGTTCAGTTAGTAGAACATGGTTCTCTGTAGTTCAGTTAGTAGAACATGGTTCTCTGTAGTTCAGTTAGTAGAACATGGTACTCTGTAGTTCAGTGAGTAGAACATGGTCCTCTGTAGTTCAGTTAGTAGAACATGGTCCTCTGTAGTTAGTAGAGCATGGTCCTCTGTAGTTCAGTTAGTAGAACATAGTCCTCTGTAGTTCAGTTAGTAGAACATGGTACTCTGTAGTTCAGTAAGTAGAACATGGTCCTCTGTAGTTCAGTTAGTAGAACATGGTCCTCTGTAGTTCAGTTAGTAGAGCATGGTCCTCTGTAGTTCAGTTGGTAGAACATGGCTCCAGGTCCTCTGTAGTTCAGTTGGTAGAGCATGGTCCTCTGTAGTTCAGTTGGTAGAACATGGCTCCAGGTCCTCTGTAGATCAGTTAGTAGAACATGGTCCTCTGTAGTTAGTAGAACATGGTTCTCTGTAGTTTAGTTGGTAGAACATAGTACTCTGTAGTTCAGTTAGTAGAACATGGTCCTCTGTAGTTCAGTTAGTAGAACATGGTCCTCTGTAGTTCAGTTAGTAGAGCATGGTCCTCTGTAGTTCAGTTGGTAGAACATGGCTCCAGGTCCTCTGTAGTTCAGTTAGTAGAACATGGTCCTCTGTAGTTCAGTTAGTAGAACATGGTCCTCTGTAGTTCAGTTAGTAGAACATGGTCCTCTGTAGTTCAGTTGGTAGAGCATGGTCCTCTGTAGTTCAGTGAGTAGAACATGGTCATCTGTAGTTCAGTTAGTAGAACATAGTCCTCTGTAGTTCAGTTAGTAGAACATGGTTCTCTGTAGTTCAGTTAGTAGAACATGGTTCTCTGTAGTTCAGTTAGTAGAACATGGTACTCTGTAGTTCAGTGAGTAGAACATGGTCCTCTGTAGTTCAGTTAGTAGAACATGGTCCTCTGTAGTTAGTAGAGCATGGTCCTCTGTAGTTCAGTTAGTAGAACATAGTCCTCTGTAGTTCAGTTAGTAGAACATGGTACTCTGTAGTTCAGTAAGTAGAACATGGTCCTCTGTAGTTCAGTTAGTAGAACATGGCCCTCTGTAGTTCAGTTAGTAGAGCATGGTCCTCTGTAGTTCAGTTGGTAGAACATGGCTCCAGGTCCTCTGTAGTTCAGTTGGTAGAGCATGGTCCTCTGTAGTTCAGTTGGTAGAACATGGCTCCAGGTCCTCTGTAGATCAGTTAGTAGAACATGGTCCTCTGTAGTTAGTAGAACATGGTTCTCTGTAGTTTAGTTGGTAGAACATAGTACTCTGTAGTTCAGTTAGTAGAACATGGTCCTCTGTAGTTCAGTTAGTAGAACATGGTCCTCTGTAGTTCAGTTAGTAGAGCATGGTCCTCTGTAGTTCAGTTGGTAGAAAATGGCTCCAGGTCCTCTGTAGTTCAGTTGGTAGAGCATGGCTCCAGGTCCTCTGTAGTTCAGTTGGTAGAACATGGTCCTCTGTAGTTAGTAGAGCATGGTCCTCTGTAGTTCAGTTAGTAGAACATGGTTCTCTGTAGTTCAGTTAGTAGAACATGGTACTCTGTAGTTCAGTGAGTAGAACATGGTCCTCTGTAGTTCAGTAAGTAGAACATGGTCCTCTGTAGTTCAGTTAGTAGAACATAGTCCTCTGTAGTTCAGTTAGTAGAACATGGTACTATGTAGTTCAGTTAGTAGAACATGGTCCTCTGTAGTTCAGTTAGTAGAACATGGTCCTCTGTAGTTCAGTTAGTAGAGCATGGTCCTCTGTAGTTCAGTTGGTAGAACATGGCTCCAGGTCCTCTGTAGTTCAGTTGGTAGAACATGGCTCCAGGTCCTCTGTAGATCAGTTAGTAGAGCATGGTCCTCTGTAGTTCAGTTGGTAGAACATGGCTCCAGGTCCTCTGTAGATCAGTTAGTAGAACATGGTCCTCTTTAGTTAGTAGAACATGGTTCTCTGTAGTTCAGTTGGTAGAACATAGTCCTCTGTAGTTCAGTTGGTAGAACATGGTACTGTGTAGTTCAGTTAGTAGAACAGGGTCCTCTGTAGTTCAGTTAGTAGAGCATGGTCCTCTGTAGTTCAGTTGGTAGAACATGGCTCCAGGTCCTCTGTAGTTCAGTTGGTAGAGCATGGTCCTCTGTAGTTCAGTTAGTAGAACATAGTCCTCTGTAGTTCAGTTAGTAGAACATGGTACTCTGTAGTTCAGTTAGTAGAACATGGTCCTCTGTAGTTCAGTTAGTAGAACATGGTCCTCTGTAGTTCAGTTGGTAGAACATGGCTCCAGGTCCTCTGTAGTTCAGTTGGTAGAGCATGGCTTCCGGTCCTCTGTAGTTCAGTTGGTAGAGCATGGCTCCAGGTCTTCTGTAGTTCAGTTAGTAGAGCATGGTCCTCTGTAGTTCAGTTGGTAGAACATGGCTCCAGGTCCTCTGTAGATCAGTTAGTAGAACATGGTCCTCTGTAGTTCAGTTGGTAGAACATGGCTCCTGGTCCTCTGTAGATCAGTTAGTAGAACATGGTTCTCTGTAGTTCAGTTAGTAGAACATGGTACTCTGTAGTTCAGTGAGTAGAACATGGTCCTCTGTAGTTCAGTTAGTAGAACAAGGTCCTCTGTAGTTAGTAGAGCATGGTCCTCTGTAGTTCAGTTAGTAGAACATAGTCCTCTGTAGTTCAGTTAGTAGAACATGGTACTCTGTAGTTCAGTAAGTAGAACATGGTCCTCTGTAGTTCAGTTAGTAGAACATGGTCCTCTGTAGTTCAGTTAGTAGAGCATGGTCCTCTGTAGTTCAGTTGGTAGAACATGGCTCCAGGTCCTCTGTAGTTCAGTTGGTAGAGCATGGTCCTCTGTAGTTCAGTTGGTAGAACATGGCTCCAGGTCCTCTGTAGATCAGTTAGTAGAACATGGTCCTCTGTAGTTAGTAGAACATGGTTCTCTGTAGTTTAGTTGGTAGAACATAGTACTCTGTAGTTCAGTTAGTAGAACATGGTCCTCTGTAGTTCAGTTAGTAGAACATGGTCCTCTGTAGTTCAGTTAGTAGAGCATGGTCCTCTGTAGTTCAGTTGGTAGAACATGGCTCCAGGTCCTCTGTAGTTCAGTTGGTAGAGCATGGTCCTCTGTAGTTCAGTTAGTAGAACATAGTCCTCTATAGTTCAGTTAGTAGAACATGGTACTCTGTAGTTCAGTTAGTAGAACATGGTCCTCTGTAGTTCAGTTAGTAGAACATGGTCCTCTGTAGTTCAGTTAGTAGAGCATGGTCCTCTGTAGTTCAGTTGGTAGAACATGGCTCCAGGTTCTCTGTAGTTCAGTTGGTAGAGCATGGCTCCAGGTCCTCTGTAGTTCAGTTGGTAGAACATGGTCCTCTGTAGTTAGTAGAGCATGGTCCTCTGTAGTTCAGTTAGTAGAACATGGTTCTCTGTAGTTCAGTTAGTAGAACATGGTACTCTGTAGTTCAGTGAGTAGAACATGGTCCTCTGTAGTTCAGTTAGTAGAACATGGTCCTCTGTAGTTCAGTTAGTAGAACATAGTCCTCTGTAGTTCAGTTAGTAGAACATGGTACTATGTAGTTCAGTTAGTAGAACATGGTCCTCTGTAGTTCAGTTAGTAGAACATGGTCCTCTGTAGTTCAGTTAGTAGAGCATGGTCCTCTGTAGTTCAGTTGGTAGAACATGGCTCCAGGTCCTCTGTAGTTCAGTTGGTAGAACATGGCTCCAGGTCCTCTGTAGATCAGTTAGTAGAGCATGGTCCTCTGTAGTTCAGTTGGTAGAACATGGCTCCAGGTCCTCTGTAGATCAGTTAGTAGAACATGGTCCTCTTTAGTTAGTAGAACATGGTTCTCTGTAGTTCAGTTGGTAGAACATAGTCCTCTGTAGTTCAGTTGGTAGAACATGGTACTCTGTAGTTCAGATAGTAGAACAGGGTCCTCTGTAGTTCAGTTAGTAGAGCATGGTCCTCTGTAGTTCAGTTGGTAGAACATGGCTCCAGGTCCTCTGTAGTTCAGTTGGTAGAGCATGGTCCTCTGTAGTTCAGTTAGTAGAACATAGTCCTCTGTAGTTCAGTTAGTAGAACATGGTACTCTGTAGTTCAGTTAGTAGAACATGGTCCTCTGTAGTTCAGTTAGTAGAACATGGTCCTCTGTAGTTCAGTTGGTAGAACATGGCTCCAGGTCCTCTGTAGTTCAGTTGGTAGAGCATGGCTCCCGGTCCTCTGTAGTTCAGTTGGTAGAGCATGGCTCCAGGTCTTCTGTAGATCAGTTAGTAGAACATGGTCCTCTGTAGTTCAGTTGGTAGAACATGGCTCCTGGTCCTCTGTAGATCAGTTAGTAGAACATGGTCCTCTGTAGTTAGTAGAACATGGTCCTCTGTAGTTCAGTTAGTAGAACATGGTCCTCTGTAGTTCAGTTGGTAGAGCATGGTCCTCTGTAGTTCAGTTGGTAGAACATGGCTCCAGGTCCTCTGTAGATCAGTTAGTAGAGCATGGTCCTCTGTAGTTCAGTTGGTAGAACATGGCTCCAGGTCCTCTGTAGATCAGTTAGTAGAACATGGTCCTCTGTAGTTCAGTTGGTAGAACATGGCTCCTGGTCCTCTGTAGATCAGTTAGTAGAACATGGTCCTCTGTAGTTAGTAGAACATGGTCCTCTGTAGTTCAGTTAGTAGAACATGGTCCTCTGTAGTTCAGTTGGTAGAGCATGGTCCTCTGTAGTTAGTAGAACATGGTCCTCTGTAGCTCAGTTAGTAGAACATGGTCCTCTGTAGTTAATAGAACATGGTCCTCTGTAGCTCAGTTAGTAGAACATGGTCCTCTGTAGCTCAGTTAGTAGAACATGGTCCTCTGTAGTTAGTAGAACATGGTCCTCTGTAGCTCAGTTAGTAGAACATGGTCCTCTGTAGTTAATAGAACATGGTCCTCTGTAGCTCAGTTAGTAGAACATGGTCCTCTGTAGTTCAGTTGGTAGAGCATGGTCCTCTGTAGTTCAATTAGTAGAACATGGTTCTCTGTAGTTCAGTTAGTAGAACATGGTCCTCTGTAGTTAGTAGAACATGGTCCTCTGTAGTTCAGTTAGTAGAACATGGTCCTCTGTAGTTCAGTTGGTAGAGCATGGTCCTCTGTAGTTCAGTGAGTAGAACATGGTCATCTGTAGTTCAGTTAGTAGAACATAGTCCTCTGTAGTTCAGTTAGTAGAACATGGTTTTCTGTAGTTCAGTTAGTAGAACATGGTTCTCTGTAGTTCAGTTAGTAGAACATGGTACTCTGTAGTTCAGTGAGTAGAACATGGTCCTCTGTAGTTCAGTTAGTAGAACATGGTACTCTGTAGTTCAGTAAGTAGAACATGGTCCTCTGTAGTTCAGTTAGTAGAACATGGTCCTCTGTAGTTCAGTTAGTAGAGCATGGTCCTCTGTAGTTCAGTTGGTAGAACATGGCTCCAGGTCCTCTGTAGTTCAGTTGGTAGAGCATGGTCCTCTGTAGTTCAGTTGGTAGAACATGGCTCCAGGTCCTCTGTAGATCAGTTAGTAGAACATGGTCCTCTGTAGTTAGTAGAACATGGTTCTCTGTAGTTTAGTTGGTAGAACATAGTACTCTGTAGTTCAGTTAGTAGAACATGGTCCTCTGTAGTTCAGTTAGTAGAGCATGGTCCTCTGTAGTTCAGTTGGTAGAACATGGCTCCAGGTCCTCTGTAGTTCAGTTGGTAGAGCATGGTCCTCTGTAGTTCAGTTAGTAGAACATAGTCCTCTATAGTTCAGTTAGTAGAACATGGTACTCTGTAGTTCAGTTAGTAGAACATGGTCCTCTGTAGTTCAGTTAGTAGAACATGGTCCTCTGTAGTTCAGTTAGTAGAACATGGATCCAGGTCCTCTGTAGTTCAGTTGGTAGAGCATGGCTCCAGGTCCTCTGTAGTTCAGTTGGTAGAACATGGTCCTCTGTAGTTAGTAGAGCATGGTCCTCTGTAGTTCAGTTAGTAGAACATGGTTCTCTGTAGTTCAGTTAGTAGAACATGGTACTCTGTAGTTCAGTGAGTAGAACATGGTCCTCTGTAGTTCAGTTAGTAGAACATGGTCCTCTGTAGTTCAGTTAGTAGAACATAGTCCTCTGTAGTTCAGTTAGTAGAACATGGTACTATGTAGTTCAGTTAGTAGAACATGGTCCTCTGTAGTTCAGTTAGTAGAACATGGTCCTCTGTAGTTCAGTTAGTAGAGCATGGTCCTCTGTAGTTCAGTTGGTAGAACATGGCTCCAGGTCCTCTGTAGTTCAGTTGGTAGAACATGGCTCCAGGTCCTCTGTAGATCAGTTAGTAGAGCATGGTCCTCTGTAGTTCAGTTGGTAGAACATGGCTCCAGGTCCTCTGTAGATCAGTTAGTAGAACATGGTCCTCTTTAGTTAGTAGAACATGGTTCTCTGTAGTTCAGTTGGTAGAACATAGTCCTCTGTAGTTCAGTTGGTAGAACATGGTACTCTGTAGTTCAGTTAGTAGAACATGGTCCTCTGTAGTTCAGTTAGTAGAGCATGGTCCTCTGTAGTTCAGTTGGTAGAACATGGCTCCAGGTCCTCTGTAGTTCAGTTGGTAGAGCATGGTCCTCTGTAGTTCAGTTAGTAGAACATAGTCCTCTGTAGTTCAGTTAGTAGAACATGGTACTCTGTAGTTCAGTTAGTAGAACATGGTCCTCTGTAGTTCAGTTAGTAGAACATGGTCCTCTGTAGTTCAGTTGGTAGAACATGGCTCCAGGTCCTCTGTAGTTCAGTTGGTAGAGCATGGCTCCTGGTCCTCTGTAGTTCAGTTGGTAGAGCATGGCTCCAGGTCTTCTGTAGTTCAGTTAGTAGAGCATGGTCCTCTGTAGTTCAGTTGGTAGAACATGGCTCCAGGTCCTCTGTAGATCAGTTAGTAGAACATGGTCCTCTGTAGTTCAGTTGGTAGAACATGGCTCCTGGTCCTCTGTAGATCAGTTAGTAGAACATGGTCCTCTGTAGTTAGTAGAACATGGTTCTCTGTAGTTCAGCTAGTAGAACATGGTCCTCTGTAGTTCAGTTAGTAGAACATGGTCCTCTGTAGTTCAGTTAGTATAACATAGTCCTCTGTAGTTCAGTTAGTAGAACATGGTCCTCTGTAGTTCAGTTAGTAGAACATGGTCCTCTGTAGTTCAGTGAGTAGAACATGGTCCTCTGTAGTTCAGTTAGTAGAACATGGTCCTCTGTAGTTAGTAAAGCATGGTCTTCTGTAGTTCAGTTAGTAGAACACCGTCCTCTGTAGTTCAGTTAGTAGAACATGGTACTCTGTAGTTCAGTTAGTAGAACATGGTCCTCTGTAGTTCAGTTAGTAGAACATGGTTCTCTGTAGTTCAGTTAGTAGAACATGGTACTCTGTAGTTCAGTGAGTAGAACATGGTCCTCTGTAGTTCAGTTAGAAGAACATGGTCCTCTGTAGTTAGTAGAGCATGGTCCTCTGTAGTTCAGTTAGTAGAACACAGTTCTCTGTAGTTCAGTTAGTAGAACATGGTACTCTGTAGTTCAGTTAGTAGAACATGGTCCTCTGTAGTTCAGTTAGTAGAACATGTTCCTTTGTAGTTCAGTTAGTAGAGCATGGTCCTCTGTACTTCAGTTGGTAGAACATGGCTCCAGGTCCTCTGTAGTTCAGTTGGTAGAGCATGGCTCCAGGTCCTCTGTAGTTCAGTTAGTAGAGCATGGTCCTCTGTACTTCAGTTGGTAGAACATGGCTCCAGGTCCTCTGTAGTTCAGTTGGTAGAGCATGGCTCCAGGTCCTCTGTAGTTCAGTTGGTAGAGCATGGTCCTCTGTAGTTCAGTTAGTAGAGCATGGTCCTCTGTAGTTCAGTTGGTAGAACATGGTGCTTGTATAATCCAGGATTGTGGGTTTTTATTTCTGCTGGGATCACCCATATACGAAAATGTATGCATGCATAACTGTAAGTCACTTTGCATAAAATCCTCTGCTGAATTATATTAGACTTCTGGTTGAGTTCTGATGTAGGGGACTGGTGTAGGGGACTGGTGTAGGGGACTGATGAAGGGGCTGGTGTAGGGGACTGGTGTAGGGGACTGATGAAGGGGCTGGTGTAGGGGACTGGTGTAGGGGACTGGTGTAGGGGACTGATGAAGGGGACTGATGAAGGGGACTGATGAAGGGGACTGGTGTAGGGGCTGACGGAGGGGACTGGTATAGGGGCTGACGGAGGGGACTGGTGTAGGGGTCTGGTGTAGGGGACTGATGTAGGGGACTGGTGTAGGGGACTGATGTAGGGGACTGGTGTAGGGGACTGATGTAGGGGACTGGTGTAGGGGACTGATGAAGGGGACTGGTGTAGGGGCTGACGGAGGGGACTGGTATAGGGGCTGACGGAGGGGACTGGTATAGGGGCTGACGGAGGGGACTGGTGTAGGGGTCTGGTGTAGGGGACTGATGTAGGGGACTGGTGTAGGGGACTGATGTAGGGGACTGGTGTAGGGGACTGATGTAGGGGACTGGTGTAGGGGACTGATGTAGGGGACTGGTGTAGGGGACTGATGAAGGGGACTGGTGTAGGGGCTGACGGAGGGGACTGGTATAGGGGCTGACGGAGGGGACTGGTGTAGGGGACTGGTGTAGGGGACTGATGAAGGGGCTGGTGTAGGGGACTGATGTAGGGGACTGATGTAGGGGAATGATGTAGGGGACTGATGTAGGGGACTGATGTCCTTTCCCTGCCTGATGTAGGGGACTGATGTAGGGGACTGTGCTTAAGGGGCTGATGTAGGGGGCTGATGTAGGGGGCTGATGTAGGGGACTGATGTAGGGGACTGATATCAGTCCCCTACATCAGGCAGGGAAAGGACGTAGGGGACTGATGTAGGGGACTGATGTAGGGGACTGATGTCCTTTCCCTGCCTGATGTAGGGGACTGCTGTAGGGGACTGATGTAGGGGACTGATGTCCTTTCCCTGCCTGATGTAGGGGACTGATGTAGGGGACTGTGCTTAAGGGGCTGATGTAGGGGGCTGATGTAGGGGGCTGATGTAGGGGACTGATGTAGGGGACTGATATCAGTCCCCTACATCAGGCAGGGAAAGGACGTAGGGGACTGATGTAGGGGACTGATGTAGGGGACTGATGTCCTTTCCCTGCCTGATGTAGGGGACTGCTGTAGGGGACTGATGTAGGGGACTGATGTCCTTTCCCTGCCTGATGTAGGGGACTGCTGTAGGGGACTGATGTAGGGGACTGATGTCCTTTCCCTGCCTGATGTAGGGGACTGCTGTAGGGGACTGATGTAGGGGACTGATGTCCTTTCCCTGCCTGATGTAGGGGACTGCTGTAGGGGACTGATGTAGGGGACTGATGTAGGGGACTGATGAAGGGGCTGGTGTAGGGGACTGGTGTAGGGGACTGATGAAGGGGCTGGTGTAGGGGACTGGTGTAGGGGACTGGTGTAGGGGACTGATGAAGGGGACTGGTGTAGGGGACTGATGAAGGGGCTGGTGTAGGGGACTGGTGTAGGGGACTGATGAAGGGGCTGGTGTAGGGGACTGGTGTAGGGGACTGGTGTAGGGGACTGATGAAGGGGACTGGTGTAGGGGACTGATGAAGGGGACTGGTGTAGGGGCTGACGGAGGGGACTGGTATAGGGGCTGACGGAGGGGACTGGTGTAGGGGTCTGGTGTAGGGGACTGATGTAGGGGACTGGTGTAGGGGACTGATGTAGGGGACTGGTGTAGGGGACTGATGTAGGGGACTGGTGTAGGGGACTGATGAAGGGGACTGGTGTAGGGGCTGACGGAGGGGACTGGTATAGGGGCTGACGGAGGGGACTGGTGTAGGGGACTGGTGTAGGGGACTGATGAAGGGGCTGGTGTAGGGGACTGATGTAGGGGACTGATGTAGGGGAATGATGTAGGGGACTGATGTAGGGGACTGATGTCCTTTCCCTGCCTGATGTAGGGGACTGATGTAGGGGACTGTGCTTAAGGGGCTGATGTAGGGGGCTGATGTAGGGGGCTGATGTAGGGGACTGATGTAGGGGACTGATATCAGTCCCCTACATCAGGCAGGGAAAGGACGTAGGGGACTGATGTAGGGGACTGATGTAGGGGACTGATGTCCTTTCCCTGCCTGATGTAGGGGACTGCTGTAGGGGACTGATGTAGGGGACTGATGTCCTTTCCCTGCCTGATGTAGGGGACTGCTGTAGGGGACTGATGTAGGGGACTGATGTCCTTTCCCTGCCTGATGTAGGGGACTGCTGTAGGGGACTGATGTAGGGGACTGATGTCCTTTCCCTGCCTGATGTAGGGGACTGCTGTAGGGGACTGATGTAGGGGACTGATGTAGGGGACTGATGTCCTTTCCCTGCCTGATGTAGGGGACTGCTGTAGGGGACTGCTGTAGGGGACTGATGTAGGGGACTGATGTCCTTTCCCTGCCTGATGTAGGGGACTGCTGTAGGGGACTGATGTAGGGGACTGATGTAGGGGACTGATGTCCTTTCCCTGCCTGATGTAGGGGACTGCTGTAGGGGACTGCTGTAGGGGACTGATGTCCTTTCCCTGCCTGATGTAGGGGACTGCTGTAGGGGACTGCTGTAGGGGACTGATGTAGGGGACTGATGTAGGGGACTGATGTCCTTTCCCTGCCTGATGTAGGGGACTGATGTAGGGGACTGATGTAGGGGACTGATGTAGGGGACTGATGTCCTTTCCCTGCCTGATGTAGGGGACTGCTGTAGGGGTCTGAATCCTAAATGCCACCCTCTTCCCTTGATAGTGCACTACTTTGGACCAGGGCCCATAGTGCACTATAAAGGGTTTAGGGTGCCATTTGGGATGCAGACCCAGCAGCACGCTGCCGTGACTTCACTGATGACTGATGGCGGACGATTCCTGTCACTACATTAAATCACACAGCCCAGCCGAGACGAGGTGAGACGAAGCCACTTCCCGAACCCCAGCAGCTGCCGACATCCTCACCCTGTCAACACGACCACACAGAGCCTGTCAGGCCCCACAGCTCAAACACAGCTAGCCATCTAGTAGCGTGTCACGCAGCAAGCTCATCTAATTGGACGAGGACCAGAAGAACACAGAGTTAGAGCTCCACCACTGTTCAGAGTGTATTTCTGGAGAACCTTGGGCTTCAGACAGGAGACCAGAGAGGTTCACTGCCAATGACTGGAACGAACTACAAAAAATCTCTGAAACTGTAAACACTTATCTCCCTCACTAGCTTTAAGAACCAGCTGTCAGAGCAGCTCACAGATTACTGCACCTGTACATAGCCCATCTGGAGACTTTTATCTCCCTCACCAACTTCAAACATCTGCTATCTGAGCAGCTAACCGATCGCTGCAGCTGTACATAGTCTATTGGTAAATAGCCCACCCATTTTCACCTACCTCATCCCCATACTGTTTTTATTTATTTATTTTTCTGCTCTTTTGCACACCAATATCTCTATCTCTACCTTTACATAACCATCTGATCATTTATCACTCCAGTGTTAATCTGCATAATTGTAATTATTTGCCTACCTTCTCATGCCTTTTGCACACAATGTATATATAGACTCCCCTTTTTTCTACTGTGTTATTGACTTGTTAATTGTTTACTCCATGTGTAACTCTGTGTTGTCTGTTCACACTGCTATGCCTTATCTTGGCCAGGTCGCAGTTGCAAATGAGAACTTGTTCTCAACTAGCCTACCTGGTTAAATAAAGGTGAAATAAAAATAAAAAAATAAAACATCTATAATTTAGGCCAAACAGCTACCTCTTTCCCTACTGTATTTATTTATTTATTTTGCTCCTTTGCACCCCATTATTTCTATCTCTACTTTGCACAGTCTTCCATTGCAAATCTACCATTCCAGTGTTTTACTTGCTATATTGTATTTACCCTTATCTCACCTCATTTGCTCACATTGTATATAGACTTATTTTTCTACTGTATTATTGACTGTATGTTTGTTTTACTCCATGTGTAACTCTGTGTCGTTGTATGTGTCAAACTGCGTTGCTTTATCTTGGCCAGGTCGCAATTGTAAATGAGAACTTGTTCTCAACTTGCCTACCTGGTTAAATAAAGGTGAAATAAAATAATTTTAAAAAGTACGGAGAGGTTTGAGAAAAAGGCCAAGTACTAAGGTTAACCTAGTTGAAACAATATGTTTTTTCCTGAGCCTGACAATCTTTTTCATTCAGGACACTTAGTCCATGTTGCTCAGTCAGTTAGTAGAGCATGAGTCTGTTAAATGACTCACTACTGTAAGTCTCTCTGGATAAGAGAGTCTGCTAAATGACTCACTACTGTAAGTCTCTCCGGATAAGAGAGTCTGTTAAATGACTCTCTACTGTAAGTCTCTCCGGATAAGAGAGTCTGTTAAATTACTCTCTACTGTAAGTCTCTCTGGATAAGAGAGTCTGCTAAATGACTCACTACTGTAAGTCTCTCTGGATAAGAGAGTCTGCTAAATGACTCACTACTGTAAGTCTCTCTGGATAAGAGAGTCTGCTAAATGACTCACTACTGTAAGTCTCTCTGGATAAGAGAGTCTGCTAAATGACTCACTACTGTAAGACTCTCTAGAGAGGTGAGACGAAGCTACTTCCCGAACCCCAGCAGCGCCTACATCTGCACCCTGTCAACCCGACCACACAGAGCCTGTCAGGCTCCACAGCTCAAACACAGCTAGCCGTCTAAGAGAGTCTGCTAAATGACAAAAATGTCAATGTAATATTTACAGAGTCTGATTGTAGTAATTTACTGTATTAATGTTACCTTGTAAACAGGACCATGTTCCGGTCGGTCTCAGAGAACAACATTTGATTCAGAGTGAATCTCCTCAGTAAAGACTAGGTGGCTGTTCCTAAAGTACTTACAATCTTACACACATTCTTCCCCAACCTGACCAACAAATATGGTAAATAGGATATGTTCTCAGGCAAAATAAAAACAATCATTTTAAACCTGTTTTTAAAACCTTTTCAACGCAGTCAGAACTGCTAAATAAACCATTACTGTTACCTTGAGTTGAGCTGAGGCCTAAGTGCAGTAAAAGGATACTTCCCTCCTTGCTTGTCTCCTGCATGCTCTCCATCCCAGGAAGGGCAGCCGCCACACGCCTAAACAGCTGGAGAGAGAGAGGGACAGGGAAAGGGGGAGGGAGAGGCAGAGGGAGAGGGAGAGGGGGAGGGAGAGGCAGAGGGGGAGGGAGAGGCAGAGGGAGAGGGAGATGCAGAGGCAGAGGCAGAGGCAGAGGCAGAGGCAGAGGGAGAGGCAGAAGGAGAGGGAGAGGGAGAGGGAGAGGGAGAGGGAAAGGGAGAGGGAGAGGGAGAGAGGGAGAGCGAGAGAGAGAGGGAGAGGGAGAGGGAGTGGGAGAGGGGGAGGAAGAGAGGGGAGGAAGAGGGGGAGGGAGAGAGGGAGAGGAAGAGAGGGGGAGTGGGAGTGGGAGAGAGAGTGGGAGAGGGAGTGGGAGAGGGAGTGGGAGAGGGAGAGAGGGGGAGGGAGAAGAGGGAGAGGGAGAGGGAGAGGGAGAGGGACAGAGAGAGGGAGAGAGAGAGAGAGAGAGGGAGAGGGAGAGGAAGAGGGGGAGGAAGAGGGGGAGGAAGAGGGGGAGGAAGAGGGGGAGGAAGAGAGGGGGAGGGAGAGAGGGAGAGGGAGTGGGAGAGAGAGAGAGGGAGAGGGAGTGGGAGAGGGAGAGAGGGGGAGGGAGAGAGGGGGAGGGAGAGAGGGAGAGGAGGAGAGGGAGAGGGAGAGGGAGAGGGAGAGAGAGAGAGGGAGAGGGAGAGGGAGAGGGAGAGAGAGAGAGAGAGAGAGAGGGAGAGGAAGAGGGGGAGGAAGAGGGGGAGGAAGAGAGGGGGAGGGAGAGAGGGGGAGGGAGAGAGGGAGAGGGAGTGGGAGAGAGAGAGAGGGAGAGGGAGAGAGGGAGAGGGGGAGGGAGAGAGAGAGGGAGAGGGAGAGGAAGAGGGGGAGGAAGAGGGGGAGGAAGAGAGGGGGAGGGAGAGAGGGGGAGGGAGAGAGGGAGAGGGAGTGGGAGAGAGAGAGAGGGAGAGGGAGAGAGGGAGAGGGGGAGGGAGAGAGAGAGGGAGAGGCAGAGGCAGAGGCGGAGGGAGAGGGAGAGGGGGAGGGGGAGGGGGAGGGAGAGGGGAGAGAATCAGAACACTGTGACTCATATACGCTCCCCAATAGAGAGAGTGTGTCTCATCTATCCACCCTCTTCACCTGTGGACCCAATCAACTCGCTCAGACAGGAAGCTACCAGCATGCACTGGGGCCAGGGTTAGGCAGAAAGCACGCACACAGTCAGTCAGTCACACTGGACGGATGGTTGGAGGACAGCCAGGTTGACATACCCTCTCTGTGGTGCCATTCTGGGGACTACTGCCAGTCCAATTACAGAGAAACATAGTACAGGAGGAAGAGGGATGGATCATCGCATTCTATTTCCTATTTCCTATTTCTATTGGACCTTTATGAAAACCAGGGTCTCATTCACTAGGGAGCGCTGCATATACAATTCATCAGACAAAAATCTATTTCCAAAATCAAATCAAGATACAATGAAATTAAAAATACATTTAAAAAAAAATACAAGCACGACAGAATATTCCAGAAATACATTCCTCAATAAGAATGTCCCCAATCAAGATGTTAAATCTTACGAGCAGCACCAGAACATGTAGAGTTAACCAACCCTGAGAACCAACCGTGTCATATTTTTATGCTAAAACAACAAAATTATGTAAATTGCGGTTTCAAGACAAGTGTTTCTCAACGGTGCTGAGCTGAACTGAACTCCCAGGCCCATTGACACCAGGGTCTCATTCTCAAGTGTTTCTCAACGGTGCTGAGCTGAACTGAACTCCCAGGCCCATTGACACCAGGGTCTCATTCTCAAGTGTTTCTCAACGGTGCTGAGCTGAACTGAACTCCCAGGCCCATTGACACCAGGGTCTCATTCTCAAGTGTTTCTCAACAGTGCTGAGGTCTAAATGTCCAGGTCTAAATGTCCACCTGGTCTAAATGTCCACCTGGTCTAAATGTCCACCTGGTCTAAATGTCCACCCAGTCTAAATGTCCAGGTCTAAATGTCCACCCGGTCTAAATGTCCACCCGGTCTAAATGTCCACCTGGTCTAAATGTCCACCTGGTCTAAATGTCCACCTGGTCTAAATGTCCACCTGGTCTAAATGTCCACCTGGTCTAAATGGGGTAGAGAACTGAAGAGCCCTTTGAGCTCAAAAGTAGTGCACTATGCAGGGAATAGGGCTCTGGTCTATAGTAGTGCACTATATAGGGAATAGGGATCTGGTCTAAAGTAGTGCACTATGCAGGGAATAGGGCTCTGGTCTATAGTAGTGCACTATATAGGGAATAGGGATCTGGTCTAAAGTAGTGCACTATGCAGGGAATAGGGCTCTGGTCTAAAGTAGTGCACTATGCAGGGAATAGGGCTCTGGTCTAAAGTAGTGCACTATATAGGGAATAGGGCTCTGGTCTAAAGTAGTGCACCATATAGGGGAATAGGGCTCTGGTCTAAAGTAGTGCACCATATATAGGAATAGGGCTCTGGTCTAAAGTAGTGCACTATGCAGGGAATAGGGCTCTGGTCTAAAGTAGTGCACTATGCAGGGAATAGGGCTCTGGTCTAAAGTAGTGCACTATGCAGGGAATAGGGCTCTGGTCTAAAGTAGTGCACTATATAGGGGAATAGGGCTCTGGTATAAAGTAGTGCACTATATAGGGAATAGGGCTCTGGTCTAAAGTAGTGCACTATATAGGGAATAGGGCTCTGGTCTAAAGTAGTGCACTATATAGGGAATAGGGCTCTGGTCTATAGTAGTGCACTACAGTGCCTTGTGAAAGTATTCGGCCCCCTTGAACTTTGCGACCTTTTGCCACATTTCAGGCTTCAAACATAAAGATATAAAACTGTATTTTTTTGTGAAGAATCAACAACAAGTGGGACACAATCATGAAGTGGAACGACATTTATTGGATATTTCAAACTTTTTTAACAAATCAAAAACTGAAAAATTTGCCGTGCAAAATTATTCAGCCCCCTTAAGTTAATACTTTGTAGCGCCACCTTTTGCTGCGATTACAGCTGTAAGTTGCTTGGGGTATGTCTCTATCAGTTTTGCACATCGAGAGACTGAATTGTTTTCCCATTCCTCCTTGCAAAACAGCTCGAGCTCAGTGAGGTTGGATGGAGAGCATTTGTGAACAGCAGTTTTCAGTTCTTTCCACAGATTCTCGATTGGATTCAGGTCTGGACTTTGACTTGGCCATTCTAACACCTGGATATGTTTATTTTTGAACCATTCCATTGTAGATTTTGCTTTATGTTTTGGATCATTGTCTTGTTGGAAGACAAATCTCCGTCCCAGTCTCAGGTCGTTTGCAGACTCCATCAGGTTTTCTTCCAGAATGGTCCTGTATTTGGCTCCATCCATCTTCCCATCAATTTTAACCATCTTCCCTGTCCCTGCTGAAGAAAAGCAGGCCCAAACCATGATGCTGCCACCACCATGTTTGACAGTGGGTATGGTGTGTTCAGGGTGATGAGCTGTGTTGCTTTTACGCCAAACATAACGTTTTGCATTGTTGCCAAAAAAGTTAAATTTTGGTTTCATCTGACCAGAGCACCTTCTTCCACATGTTTGGTGTGTCTCCCAGGTGGCTTGTGGCAAACTTTAAACAACACTTTTATGGATATCTTTAAGAAATGGCTTTCTTCTTGCCACTCTTCCATAAAGGCCAGATTTGTGCAATATACGACTGATTGTTGTCCTATGGACAGAGTCTCCCACCTCAGCTGTAGATCTCTGCAGTTCATCCAGAGTGATCATGGGCCTCTTGGCTGCATCTCTGATCAGTCTTCTCCTTGTATGAGCTGAAAGTTTAGAGGGACGGCCAGGTCTTGGTAGATTTGCAGTGGTCTGATACTCCTTCCATTTCAATATTATCGCTTGCACAGTGCTCCTTGGGATGTTTAAAGCTTGGGAAATCTTTTTGTATCCAAATCCGGCTTTAAACTTCTTCACAACAGTATCTCGGACCTGCCTGGTGTGTTCCTTGTTCTTCATGATGCTCTCTGCGCTTTTAACAGACTTCTGAGACTATCATAGTGCAGGTGCATTTATACAGAGACTTGATTACACACAGGTGGATTGTATTTATCATCATTAGTCATTTAGGTCAACATTGGATCATTCAGAGATCCTCACTGAACTTCTGGAGAGAGTTTGCTGCACTGAAAGTAAAGGGGCTGAATCATTTTGCACGCCCAATTTTTCAGTTTTTGATTTGTTAAAAAAGTTTGAAATATCCAATAAATGTCGTTCCACTTCATGATTGTGTCCCACTTGTTGTTGATTCTTCACAAAAAAATACAGTTTTATATCTTTATGTTTGAAGCCTGAAATGTGGCAAAAGGTCACAAAGTTCAAGGGGGCCGAATACTTTCGCAAGGCACTGTATATAGGGGAATAGGGTTCTGGTCTATAGTAGTGTACTATATAGGGAATAGGGTTCTGGTCTATAGTAGTGTACTATATAGGGAATAGGGTTCTGGTCTATAGTAGTGTACTATATAGGGAATAGGGTTCTGGTCTATAGTAGTGTACTATATAAGGAATAGGGTGCCATTGGGGACATACAACATAATGTTTCCCAGTAACAACAACGTTTTCCAGTAAGTTCTCTCTCTCTCCCTCCCTCCCTCCCTCCCTCCCTCCCTCCCTCCCTCCCTCCCTCCCTCTCTCCCTCCCTCTCTCCCCCTCCCTCCCTCTCTCCCCCTCCCTCCCTCTCTCCCTCCCTCCCTCCCTCTCTCCCTCCCTCCCTCCCTCTCCCCCTCCCTCCCCCTCCCTCCCTCCCTCCCTCTCTCTCTCCCTCCCTCATAGTTAATAAAGGGTTTTATAAAGACAAGCTAACAGTATACTGTGTCTGTGAAGGGAACCACGTTGTCACCCAGCACTGAGGCAAACACATGACCCATTGTTCTGCATTACTTTAGGACCACTAATGGAACAAAGGGACCAGAGCATAACTGATCAAACAAAGAGGATAAACACCCCACTGTCAACCCTGCTGGCTCGCCTGTGTCATTCATAGACCATTGGTACAACCTTGTACAATTGATACTAATTGATATCAGGCAGTGGTCGTCTCTCTCTCAACCCAGCGCTCTCGATCTCACTTCTTGCTCTCTCTGACTTCCTGCAGTTAGTGGTAATAGACCTGATTCCAACCAAAGCCCATTTCTATATTCGATTACAAACACTTTACACTAGTCACTGTTAATTACTCATAAATCAAAGGACAAGTGAGTCGTGGGAAAAATGACTCAGTCGTGCCCTCTGCCACGGAACCGTTTCCTGTCAACACTGACAGTGACAGATATAATCAGTATATGTGTATTCATGCAGAAATACGACACAGAGATGTAGTGTTGTCAACACTCAGAGGGACTGAGCCACTGAAAGAAAATTATACAGACATGCAGATTCACGGCTGTAGCCTGTCTTGGCGCTGGTCTCAATAAACACTAACCTGTTTGACGTTGTAATCTGTCTTGGCGCTGGTCTCAATAAACACTAACCTGTTTGACGTTGTAGCCTGTCTTGGCGCTGGTCTCAATAAACACTAACCTGTTTGACGTTGTTGCCTGGATTGGCGCTCGTCTCAATAAACACTAACCTGTTTGACGTTGTAGCCTGTCTTGACGCTGGTCTCAATAAACACTAACCTGTTTGACGTTGTAATCTGTCTTGGCGCTTGTCTCAATAAACACTAACCTGTTTGACGTTGTAGCGCTGGTCTCAATAAACACTAAACTGTTTGACGTTGTAGCCTGTCTTGGCGCTGGTCTCAATAAACACTAACCTGTTTGACGTTGTTGCCTGTCTTGGCGCTGGTCTCAATAAACACTAACCTGTTTGACGTTGTTATCTGTCTTGACGCTGGTCTCAATAAACACTAACCTGTTTGACGTTGTAGCCTGTCTTGGCGCTGGTCTCAATAAACACTAACCTGTTTGACGTTGTTGCCTGTCTTGGCGCTGGTCTCAATAAACACTAACCTGTTTGACGTTGTTGCCTGTCTTGGCGCTGGTCTCAATAAACACTAACCTGTTTGACGTTGTAATCTGTCTTGGCGCTTGTCTCAATAAACACTAACCTGTTTGACGTTGTAGCGCTGGTCTCAATAAACACTAAACTGTTTGACGTTGTAGCCTGTCTTGGCGCTGGTCTCAATAAACACTAACATGTTTGACGTTGTTGGCTGTCTTGGCGCTGGTCTCAATAAACACTAACCTGTTTGACGTTGTAGCCTGTCTTGGCGCTGGTCTCAATAAACACTAACATGTTTGACGTTGTTGGCTGTCTTGGCGCTGGTCTCAATAAACACTAACCTGTTTGACGTTGTTATCTGTCTTGACGCTGGTCTCAATAAACACTAACCTGTTTGACGTTGTAGCCTGTCTTGGCGCTGGTCTCAATAAACATGACGCTGAGCTCCTTGGCCCGCTGTTCTCCTTCTTCTATGGTGATCTGCCTGGGAGGGGAGAGGACAGGAATCCACATCAAACCACTGACTGAAGAACATCTTAAATAAGCAGTGACCCAGGGGAAAAAAAACAGTTGATTACTTTATTTTGCACATCAAAATCATTTTTCCACGTTGATTCAACGTCACATTTGCTTTTTTGTTTATGATGTAACGTTGATTCAACCAGTTTGTTCCCAATGGTGAGGTACTGTAGTCTACAGACTACAACAAGCCACAGCCAGCAGCACTGTCTACCAGCACTCACCTAACAGCACATCTAACATCGTTCATTAAGCTATGGTGAAGCTGATTGATGGTGTTGTGGCCCGAAAAATGTATTAATTACTGCCCGTTACTATGAAATGTTGTTGATGCATGAGTTCCTGGGAAAGTGAGAAAGGAAGAGTGTCAGGTCCACAGAATGGAAGGAGGGGTCCACAGAATGGAAGGAGGGGTCTACAGAATGGAAGGAGGGGTCCACAGAATGGAAGGAGGGGTCTACAGAATGGAAGGAGGGGTCCACAGAATGGAAGGAGGGGTCCACAGAATGGAAGGAGGGGTCTACAGAATGGAAGGAGGGGTCCACAGAATGGAAGGAGGGGTCCACAGAATGGAAGGAGGGGTCCACAGAATGGAAGGAGGGGTCCACAGAATGGAAGGAGGGGTCCACAGAATGGAAGGAGGGGTCCACAGAATGGAAGGAGGGGTCCACAGAATGGAAGGAGGGGTCTACAGAATGGAAGGAGGGGTCTACAGAATGGAAGGAGGGGTCTACAGAATGGAAGGAGGGGTCCACAGAATGGAAGGAGGGGTCTACAGAATGGAAGGAGGGGTCCACAGAATGAAAGGAGGGGTCCACAGAATGGAAGGAGGGGTCTACAGAATGGAAGGAGGGGTCTACAGAATGGAAGGAGGGGTCTACAGAATGGAAGGAGGGGTCCACAGAATGGAAGGAGGGGTCTACAGAATGGAAGGAGGGGTCCACAGAATGGAAGGACAGTGAGAGTGACAGGTCTACAGTTGAATATTAGCGGGCTGGCTAAAGCGTTTACAAATGATGATTACATTTGCCTTGGCCCTGTCAGAGAACACCTAGTAAAGTCAAACAGTATGGCGAGGAGACTACAGCGTCCTTCTAGGCTGACTACACAACCCAACCAGCCCAGAGAAAAAGACATTGAAAAGACCTTGAAAAAACGTCAAAAATATGTGTTTTTGGATGAAAAGATAGACCAGAGGAAAGAGTGCGTCCTACTGGCCCTCCAACACCATCTGGTCTTCCATCCAGGGACTGACCAGGACCAACCCTGCTTAGCTTCAGAAGCAAGCCAGCAGTGGTTTGCAGGGTGGTATGCTGCTGGCCAGGGTGGTATGCTGCTGGCCAGGGTGGTATGCTGCTGGCCAGGGTGGTATGCTGCTGGCCAGAGTGGTATGCTGCTGGCCAGGGTGGTATGCTGCTGGCATATAAACACAGTGGGTTTAGCTACCAGTCTGGGCTGGATGGTCTGTGATATAAACACAGTGGGTTTAGCTACCAGTCTGGGCTGGCTGGTCTGTGATATAAACACAGTGGGTTTAGCTACCAGTCTGGGCTGGATGGTCTGTGATATAAACACAGTGGGTTTAGCTACCAGTCTGGGCTGGATGGTCTGTGATTTAAACACAGTGGGTTTAGCTACCAGTCTGGGCTGGATGGTCTGTGATATAAACACAGTGGGTTTAGCTACCAGTCTGGCCTGACTGGTCTGTGATTTAAACACAGTGGGTTTAGCTACCAGTCTGGGCTGGATGGTCTGTGATTTAAACACAGTGGGTTTAGCTACCAGTCTGGGCTGGCTGGTCTGTGATATAAACACAGTGGGTTTAGCTACCAGTCTGGGCTGGCTGGTCTGTGATTTAAACACAGTGGGTTTAGCAGCAAAGCACCCCCACAACATGATGTTGCCACCCCCGTGCTTCACGGTTGGGATGGTGTTCTTCGACTTACAAGCCCCCCCCCTTTTCCTCCAAACGTAACGATGGTCATTATGGCCAAACAGTTCTATTTTTGTTTCATCAGACCAGAGGACATTTCTCCAAAAAGTACGATCTTTGTCCCCATGTGCAGTTGCAAACCATAGTCTGGCTTTTTTAGGGCGGTTTTGGAGCAGAGGCTTCTTCCTTGCTGAGCAGCCTTTCAGGTTATGTCGATATAGGACTCGTTTTCCTGTGGATATAGATACTTTGGTACCTGTTTCCTCCAGCATCTTCACAAGGTCCTTTGCTGTTGTTCTGGGATTGATATGCACTTTTCGCACCAAAGTATCTCTAGGAGACAGAACGCGTCTCCTTCCTGAGTGGTATGACAGCTGCGTGGTCCCATGGTGTTTATACTTGCTTACTATTGTTTGTACAGATGAATGTAGTACCTTCAGGCGTTTGGAAATTGCTCCCAAGGATGAACCAGACTTGTGGAGGTCTACAATTATTTTTCTGAGGTCTTGGCTGATCTCTTTTCATTTTCCCATGATGTCAAGCAAAGAAGCACTGAGTTTGAATGTAGGCCTTGAAATACATCCTCAGGTACACCTCCAATTCAAATCAAATCAATCAAATTTATTTTATATAGCCCTTCGTACATCAGCTGATATCTCAAAGTGCTGTACAGAAACCCAGCCTAAAACCCCAAACAGCAAGCAATGCAGGTGAAGAAGCACGGTGGCTAGGAAAAACTCCCTAGAAAGGCCAAAACCTAGGAAGAAACCTAGAGAGGAACCAGGCTATGTGGGGTGGCCAGTCCTCTTCTGGCTGTGCCGGGTGGAGATTATAACAAAACATGGTCAAGATGTTCAAATGTTCATAAATGACCAGCATGGTCGAATAATAATAAGGCAGAATAGTTGAAACTGGAGCAGCAGCACAGTCAGGTGGACTGGGGACAGCAAGGAGTCATCATGTCAGGTATTCCTGGGGCATGGTCCTAGGGCTCAGGTCCTCCGAGAGAGAGAAAGAAAGAGAGAATTAGAGAGAGCATATGTGGGATGGCCAGTCCTCTTCTGGCTGTGCCGGGTGGAGATTATAACAGAACATGGCCAAGATGTTCAAATGTTCATAAATGATCAGCATGGTCGAATAATAATAAGGCAGAACAGTTGAAACTGGAGCAGCAGCACAGCCAGGTGGACTGGGGACAGCAAGGAGTCATCATGTCAGGTAGTCCTGGGGCATGGTCCTAGGGCTCAGGTCCTCCGAGAGAGAGAAAGAGAGAAGGAGAGAATTAGAGAACGCACACTTAGATTCACACAGGACACCGAATAGGACAGGAGAAGTACTCCAGATATAACAAACTGACCCTAGCCCCCCGACACATAAACTACTGCAGCATAAATACTGGAGGCTGAGACAGGAGGGGTCAGGAGACACTGTGGCCCACTCCGAGGACACCCCCGGACAGGGCCAAACAGGAAGGATATAACCCCACCCACTTTGCCAAAGCACAGCCCCCACACCACTAGAGGGATATCTTCAACCACCAACTTACCATCCTGAGACAAGGCTGAGTATAGCCCACAAAGACCTCCGCCACGGCACAACTTAAGGGGGGGGGGGGGCGCCAACCCAGACAGGATGACCACATCAGTGACTCAACCCACTCAGGTGACGCACCTCCTCCAGGGACGGCATGAGAGAGCCCCAGTAAAGCCAGTGACTCAGCCCCTGTAATAGGGTTAGAGGCAGAGAATCCCAGTGGAAAGAGGGGAACCGGCCAGGCAGAGACAGCAAGGGTGGTTCGTTGCTCCAGAGCCTTTCCGTTCACCCTCCCACTCCTGGGCCAGACTACACTCAATCATATGACCCACTGAAGAGATGAGTCTTCAGTAGAGACTTAAAGGTTGAGACCGAGTTTGCGTCTCTGACATGGGTAGGCAGACCGTTCCATAAAAATGGAGCTTTATAGGAGAAAGCCCTGCCTCCAGCTGTTTGCTTAAAAATTCTAGGGACAATTAGGAGGCCTGCGTCTTGTGACCGTAGCGTACGTGTAGGTATGTACGGCAGGACCAAATCAGAGAGATAGATAGGAGCAAGCCCATGTAATGCTTTGTAGGTTAGCAGTAAAACCTTGAAATCAGCCCTTGCTTTGACAGGAAGCCAGTGTAGAGAGGCTAGCACTGGAGTAATATGATCAAATTTTTTGGTTCTAGTCAGGATTCTAGCAGCCGTATTTAGCACTAACTGAAGTTTATTCAGTGCTTTATCCGGGTAGCCGGAAAGTAGAGCATTGCAGTAGTCTAACCTGGAAGTGACAAAAGCATGGATTAATTTTTCTGCATCATTTTTGGACAGAAAGTTCCTGATTTTTGCAATGTTTCGTAGATGGAAAAAAGCTGTCCTTGAAATGGTCTTGATATGTTCTTCAAAAGAGAGATCAGGGTCCAGAGTAACGCCGAGGTCCTTCACAGTTTTATTTGAGACGACTGTACAACCATTAAGATTAATTGTCAGATTCAACAGAAGATCTCTTTGTTTCTTGGGACCTAGAACAAGCATCTCTGTTTTGTCCGAGTTTAAAAGTAGAAAGTTTGCAGCCATCCACTTCCTTATGTCTGAAACACATTCTTCTAGCAAGGGCAATTTTGGGGCTTCACCATGTTTAATTGAAATGTACAGCTGTGTGTCATCTGCATAGCAGTGAAAGTTAACATTATGTTTTCGAATAACATCCCCAAGAGGTAAAATATATAGTGAAAACAAAAGTGGTCCTAAAACGGAACCTTGAGGAACACCGAAATTTACAGTTGATTTGTCAGAGGACAGACCATTCACAGAGACAAACTGATATCTTTCCGACAGATAAGATCTAAACCAGGCCAGAACTTGTCCGTGTAGACCAATTTGGGTTTCCAATCTCTCCAAAAGAATGTGGTGATCGATGGTATCAAAAGCAGCACTAAGGTCTAGGAGCACGAGGACAGATGCAGAGCCTCGGTCCGATGCCATTAAAATGTCATTTACCACCTTCACAAGTGCCGTCTCAGTGCTATGATGGGGTCTAAAACCAGACTGAAGCATTTCGTATACATTGTTTGTCTTCAGGAAGGCAGTGAGTTGTTGCGCAACAGCCTTTTCTAAAATTTTTGAGAGGAATGGAAGATTCGATATAGGCCGATAGTTTTTTATATTTTCTGGGTCAAGGTTTGGCTTTTTCAAGAGAGGCTTTATTACTGCCACTTTTAATGAGTTTGGTACACATCCGGTGGATAGAGAGCCGTTTATTATGTTCAACATAGTAGGGCCAAGCACAGGAAGCAGCTCTTTCAGTAGTTTAGTTGGAATAGGGTCCAGTATGCAGCTTGAAGGTTTAGAGGCCATGATTATTTTCATCATTGTGTCAAGAGATATAGTACTAAAACACTTCAGTGTCTCTCTTGATCCTAGGTCCTGGCAGAGTTGTGCAGACTCAGGACAACTGAGCTTTGAAGGAATACGCAGATTTAAGGAAGAGTCCGTAATTTGCTTTCTAATAATCATAATCTTTTCCTCAAAGAAGTTCATGAATTTATCACTGCTAAAGTGAAAGTCATCCTCTCTTGGGGAATGCTGCTTTTTAGTTAGCTTTGCGACAGTATCAAAAAGGAATTTCGGATTGTTCTTATTTTCCTCAATTAAGTTAGAAAAATAGGATGATCGAGCAGCAGTAAGGGCTCTTCGGTACTGCACAGTACTGTCTTTCCAAGCTAGTCGGAAGACTTCCAGTTTGGTGTGGCGCCATTTCCGTTCCAATTTTCTGGAAGCTTGCTTCAGAGCTCGGGTATTTTCTGTGTACCAGGGAGCTAGTTTCTTATGAGAAATGTTTTTAGTTTTTAGGGGTGCAACTGCATCTAGGGTATTGCGCAAGGTTAAGTTGAGTTCCTCAGTTAGGTGGTTAACTGATTTTTGTCCTCTGGCGTCCTTGGGTAGGCAGAAGGAGTCTGGAAGGACATCAAGGAATCTTTGTGTTGTCTGTGAATTTATAGCACGACTTTTGATGATCCTTGGTTGGGGTCTGAGCAGATTATTTGTTGCAATTGCAAACGTAATAAAATGGTGGTCCGATAGTCCAGGATTATGAGGAAAAACATTAAGATCCACAACATTTATTCCATGGGACAAAACTAGGTCCAGCGTATGACTGTGACAGTGAGTGGGTCCAGAGACATGTTGGACAAAACCCACTGAGTCGATGATGGCTCCGAAAGCCTTTTGGAGTGGGTCTGTGGACTTTTCCATGTGAATATTAAAGTCACCAAAGATTAGAATATTATCCGCTATGACTACAAGGTCCGATAGGAATTCAGGGAACTCAGTGAGGAACGCTGTATATGGCCCAGGAGGCCTGTAAACAGTAGCTATAAAAAGTGATTGAGTAGGCTGCATAGATTTCATGACTAGAAGCTCAAAAGACGAAAACGTCATTTTTTTTTTTGTAAATTGAAATTTGCTATCGTAAATGTTAGCAACACCTCCGCCTTTGCGGGATGCACGGGGGATATGGTCACTAGTGTAGCCAGGAGGTGAGGCCTCATTTAACACAGTAAATTCATCAGGCTTAAGCCATGTTTCAGTCAGGCCAATCACATCAAGATTATGATCAGTGATTAGTTCATTGACTATAATTGCCTTTGAAGTAAGGGATCTAACATTAAGTAGCCCTATTTTGAGATGTGAGGTATCATGATCTCTTTCAATAATGACAGGAATGGAGGTGGTCTTTATCCTAGTGAGATTTCTAAGGCGAACACCGCCATGTTTAGTTTTGCCCAACCTAGGTCGAGGCACAGACACGGTCTCAATGGTGATAGCTGAGCTGACTACACTGACTGTGCTAGTGGCAGACTCCACTATGCTGGCAGGCTGGCTAACAATTGAATCAAATGATGTCAATTAGCCTATCAGAAGCTTCTAAAGGCATGACATCATTTTCTGGAATTTTCCAAGCTGTTTAAAGGCACAGTCAACTTAGTGATTGTAAACTTCTGACCCACTGGAATTGTGATACAGTGAATTATAAGTGAAATAATCCGTCTGTAAACAATTGTTGGAAAAATTACTTGTGTCGTGCACAAAGTAGATGCCCTAACCGACTTGCCAAAACTATAGTTTGTTAACAAGACATTTGTAGAGTGGTTGAAAAGCGAGTTTTGATGACTCCAATTCAAGTGTATGTAAACTTCCCACTTCAACTGTATATATTTGTCATGAGACATAGGACTAGCTTGGCTTGGCAGGTCCACTGCATACAGAAGAAGAAGAAGAAGAACAATAACAAGAACAAGAATCTACAGTAGCATTATAATTATCACCGTGCCAACCCCCCCCCCCCCCAGCTTTCTAGACACCCCCACCAGTCCTGACAGGCAGCTCTCTACCCATAAACCCCATCCTACCAGTCCTGACAGGCAGCTCTCTACCCATAAACCCCATCCCACCAGTGCTGACAGGCAGCTCTCTACCCATAAACCCCATCCCACCCAGTCCTGACAGGCAGCTCTCTACCCATAAACCCCATCCCACCCAGTCCTGACAGGCAGCTCTCTACCCATAAACCCCATCCCACCAGTCCTGACAGGCAGCTCTCTACCCATAAACCCCACCCCACCCAGTCCTGACAGGCAGCTCTCTACCCATAAACCCCATCCCACCCAGTCCTGACAGGCAGCTCTCTACCCATAAACCCCATCCCACCAGTCCTGACAGGCAGCTCTATACCCATAAACCCCATCCCACCAGTCCTGACAGGCAGCTCTCTACCCATAAACCCCATCCCACCAGTGCAGCCAGAGTCCCAGAGATCCAACACAGAAGATTCATTACTAGCATCCTAGACTAGTCCACGTTGTCACTGTACCCCTCAGACACACAGAGACAGTCCCCACAAAATGAGGTGGAAACTGAGCTGCACTTCCTAACCTCCTGTCCAACGTATGACCATATTAGAGATACATATTTCCCTCAGATTTCCCAGATCCACAAAGAATTCGAAAACAAATCAAATTTTGATAAACTCCCATATCTACTGGGGGAAATTCCACAGTGTGCCATCACAGCAGCAAGATTTGTGACCTGTTGCCACAAGAAAAGGGCAACCAGTGAAGAACAAACACCATTGTAAATACAACCCATATTTATGCTTATTTATTTTCCCTTGTGTTCTTTAACCATTTGTACATTGTTACAACACTGTATATGCACACATATATATATATATATATGTATAATATGACATTTGTAATGTCTTTATTGTTATGACATTTCTGTATGTGTAATGTTTACTGTTCATTTTTATTGTTTATTTCACTTTTGTATATTATCTACCTCACTTGCTTTGGCAATGTTAACACATGTTTCCCATGCCAATAAAGCCCCTTGAATTGAATTGAAATGACAGAGGATACTAACTCAGTCAGTCAGTCAGTCAACTTCTCTCCCTGTTAGAGTTCTGGTTCTTCTCTCAAGAACCACTGCGTGTTTGGCTGACCTAAGGAACATCGTCATACATCTTTGTCTTTTTTGAATGCTTTGTCAGGGTTCTGATTTCCAAAAGCAAAAGGACAAATAAATCAACAAAATTAAGGATCAGACTGTAACAAATGCTGAGTTTTCATGACGCAGACAGAGCACTCTGCATCCTGTCTTTCTGTCAGAGGGAGGACATCAAGCTATCACTCACACGTTCAGTAGTATTACTATTTGGTGAGGTCAAAGCCACACAGACTAATGTTAATGTCCCAATGTGAATGTGATTATTTTCTGCTTTAGATGCTATCAGATCATGCCCCCATTTCTACACAGATCTCAATATTGATGACCATATGCATTGAGAGAGAGTACGAGAGACATACAACCTTTGGCGACACCTAGCATCCAGCTTTATCAGTCTAAGACTGTCTGTCTGAACAGAATGCATGCACGTGTCCTTTTAGGTCCCGTTTCCATGCACTCTCTCCAAGTATCCGATACTCCCACTGAAACATGATGAATTTTTGTGACACTCCTCAGAAGTAGATGGGAGATTCGATGGCGGAAGGGGGGGGGGGGGACTGAGGATTCAGACAGGGGAGGGAGGGGGGAATTGAGGATGCAGGAAGGGGAGGGAGGGGGGAACTGAGGTTTCAGGGAGAGGATGGAGGGGGTAACTGGGGATTCAAGGAGTGGAGTGAGGGGGGAACTAAGGATTCAGGGAGGGGATGGAGGGGGGGAACTAAGGATTCGGGGAGGGGAAGGAGGGGGGAACTGGGGATTCGGGGAGGGAGGGGGGAACTGGGGATTCGGGGAGGGAGGGGGGAACTGAGGATTCAAGGAGGGGAGGGAGGGGGGAACTGAGGATTCAAGGAGGGGAGGGAGGGGGGACCTGGAGATTCAGGGAGGGGAGGGAGGGGGAAACAGGATTCAGGGACAGTCACAAGAATTAAAAGCAAGACTGGAGCTAGGTCTCCATCCATTCATGACTGGAGCTAGGTCTCCATCCATTCACAACTGGAGCTAGGTCTCCATCCATACAAGACTGGAGCTAGGTCCCCATCCATACAAGACTGGCGCTAGGTTTCCATCCATACAAGACTGGAGCTAGGTCTCCATCCATACAAGACTGGAGCTAGGTCTCCATCCATACAAGACTGGAGCTAGGTCTCCATCCATACAAGACTGGAGCTAGGTCTCCATCCATACAAGACTGGAGCTAGGTCTCCATCCATACAAGACTGGAGCTAGGTTTCCATCCATACAAGACTGGAGCTAGGTCTCCATCCATACAAGACTGGAGCTAGGTCTCCATCCATACAAGACTGGAGCTAGGTTTCCATCCATACAAGACTGGAGCTAGGTTTCCATCCATACAAGACTGGAGTTAGGTCTCCATCCATACAAGACTGGAGCTAGGTCTCCATCCATACAAGACTGGAGCTAGGTCTCCATCCATACAAGACTGGAGCTAGGTCTCCATCCATACAAGACTGGAGCTAGGTCTCTATCGTTACAAGACTGGAGCTAGGTTTCCATCCATACAAGACTGGAGCTAGGTCTCCATCCATACAAGACTGGAGCTAGGTTTCCATCCATACAAGACTGGAGCTAGGTCTCCATCCATACAAGACTGGAGCTAGGTCTCCATCCATACAAGACTGGAGCCAGGTTTCCATCCAATTGGACGACAGATTTTCATGTGACTATTCTAAAATCTGTCCCACCTGTAGTATTTCCACCAAACATACTTGTTACAGATAAACAGCAGTGCACGTTGAGGTAGTGCCCATAAAATGTACTTTTTTCCCGCATAAGTTTTCTTGTCTCAAATAAATAACTTATTTTCAACTCTATCGATAGTTAACTGTTGTGTTAAAAATAGCAAATGTGCCTCCTCTGGTCTTGGCATGTAGTCTCTAGCCCAACAGCTGGCAGATACAGTGCGGGTAGGCGAGTCTACATGAGATTATTTATAGATTACTTTATTTCTATTTGTCAAAAGGCAGCCAAGGATCGATCATCATGTCACCAGAATAAGAGTCTCAATATTTATTGGCAAGGAGCATAAAACTCATCGACGTGCACTTTCACCACCCTGTAAAGTTCATCATCATCATTTATTTAATCTGTATCCTAATTAATTGCATGCTTTCCTTAATTAATTGCATGCTTAATTAATTGCATGCTTTCCTAATTAATTGCATGCTTTTTTTTCTCATAGTTGACTCCAAGTTAACTTCAATTTAATGGTTATTATATCAATATTTGTGCATAAAATTATTTAACCTTGAATTCCTGTGACTAACAACTTCAATAAGACAATAGATCTCTACCAGGAAATTGAGAAGTCATCAGAGTTTCACAGCAATTCCACATCAGAATGGTAATTTGCATAGCATTTTTAGCTAATCCTAAACATATTACATCATTTACTTTAGGTCTGCTTCAATGGCTTTCATAAGGTAGGTAAGCATTGTTTAAATGAGGACTGAAGTCAAACGTCAGTGTCCAAACATGAGTATGCAATTACATTGAAATGAATGGGTTTTCAGTGGTCTCCCCCACAAAAATGTTTTTCTTGAATTTCAAATGATCTTCAATCATGTTCAGACTACATTTTGAGGTAATACATGCATATTATATGCAAGACTGAATATTTATTAATTGACCCTGGGGATATGAAAAGTGGTTTAACCCATAAAATAGTATCTTGTCAACAATTAAATCAAATTTTTCACAACAGTATTTTTCATACCCTATTCTTGTTTCACCATACTTTTACAGACATATAAACCGCCTGTTTTTTTTTTACATTTTAACCATTTCTTTACATATTCCTGCTCTTCAAGGTCTCTTCTAACAGGAACGATGCAATATTCATTGATCAACCAACTGAATTCCTGCCTTTTATCCAATATCTTTGGTGAGTGGTTTTGAGTTTTTTTTTACACACAACACGGTGTGGCACTGTAACTTGTAAATTGATTCTCTGTCAATACGCTCTACCGGCCGCTTGAGTATAGGGTTAAACGTTTAAGTAGAGATGAAAAATCAGCCTCTGCTGTCAGACAGTAAACACTTAACGACAGAACAATCAGTGTGTTTTTAGACAGATCATTCACACTGACATCACTGTAAAATGGGGGGGGGGTGAGACTAAGGCCCGGTTTCCATAGAGATGGAATTTAGGCTTACTATTGTTTTAAAGATCCATCTTTCCAACAACGTCCCGAAGACGGAACACGCGTTTCCCCTAAAAAACCACACGAGAGAACGGTCACTGGGTGCGTCGTTGGAGCGTGTGTCGATACTGATAGGGATCGAAAGAAAGGGAGGGCTGATCTCGGATCAGCTTTCTCTCTTCAAATCGTTCCTTAAAATGTGCTCAATAATGTTCTATAATACTGACCACGGATCAGCTTCTAGAGAGATATTACCACCTAAAGCAACAAACATTGAGGCGGTTTATTCTAAATGCACTATATCACCGATTTGGCACATCATGAAATATATTGCGACAGATTACAGACAGTAGCCTACAAAATAGAAAATAAAAATAGAAATCAGTTGATTGAACATGAAAAGTATTTTGATATTGTTGATTGTTTATGTCATTTTGGGTTTGGAAGCATCTCACCACACTGCACCATGTCAACACACCATGTCAACACACGTACAGCCTGATCTAACCCCTGTCCTACAGCCTGATCTAATCCCTGTCCTACAGCCTGATCTAACCCCTGTTTTACAGCCTGATCTAACCCCCGTCCTAATCCCTGTCCTACAGCCTGATCTAACCCCTGTCCTACAGCCTGGTCTAATCCCTGTCCTACAGCCTGATCTAACCCCTGTCCTACAGCCTGATCTAATCCCTGTCCTACAGCCTGATCTAATCCCTGTCCTACAGCCTGATCTAACCCCTGTCCTACAGCCTGATCTAATCCCTGTCCTACAGCCTGATCTAGTCCCTGTCCTAATCCCTGTCCTACAGCCTGATCTAACCCCTGTCCTACAGCCTGATCTAATCCCTGTCCTAATCCCTGTCCTACAGCCTGATCTAATCCCTGTCCTACAGCCTGATCTAATCCCTGTCCTACAGCCTGATCTAATCCCTGTCCTACAGCCTGATCTAATCCCTGTCCTACAGCCTGATCTAATCTCTGTCCTACAGCCTGACCTAATCCCTGTCCTACAGCCTGATCTAATCCCTGTCCTACAGCCTGATCTAATCCCTGTCCTACAGCCTGATCTAGTCCCTGTCCTAATCCCTGTCCTACAGCCTGATCTAACCCCTGTCCTACAGCCTGATCTAATCCCTGTCCTACAGCCTGATCTAATCCCTGTCCTACAGCCTGATCTAATCCCTGTCCTACAGCCTGATCTAACCCCTGTCCTACAGCCTGATCTAATCCCTGTCCTACAGCCTGATCTAATCCCTGTCCTACAGCCTGATCTAACCCCTGTCCTACAGCCTGATCTAATCCCTGTCCTACAGCCTGACCTAATCCCTGTCCTACAGCCTGATCTAATCCCTGTCCTACAGCCTGATCTAATCCCTGTCCTACAGCCTGATCTAGTCCCTGTCCTAATCCCTGATCTAACCCCTGTCCTACAGCCTGATCTAATCCCTGTCCTACAGCCTGATCTAATCCCTGTCCTACAGCCTGATCTAACCCCTGTCCTACAGCCTGATCTAATCCCTGTCCTACAGCCTGATCTAATCCCTGTCCTACAGCCTGATCTAACCCCTGTCCTAAAGCCTGATCTAATCCCTGTCCTACAGCCTGATCTAACCCCTGTCCTACAGCCTGATCTAATCCCTGTCCTAATCCCTGTCCTACAGCCTGATCTAACCCATGTCCTACAGCCTGATCTAATCCCTGTCCTACAGCCTGATCTAATCCCTGTCCTACAGCCTGATCTAACCCCTGTCCTACAGCCTGATCTAATCCCTGTCCTACAGCCTGATCTAATCCCTGTCCTACAGCCTGATCTAATCCCTGTCCTAATCCCTGTCCTACAGCCTGATCTAACCCCTGTCCTACAGCCTGATCTAATCCCTGTCCTACAGCCTGATCTAATCCCTGTCCTACAACCTGATCTAATCTCTGTCCTACAGCCTGACCTAATCCCTGTCCTACAGCCTGATCTAATCCCTGTCCTACAGCCTGATCTAATCCCTGTCCTACAGCCTGATCTAGTCCCTGTCCTAACCCCTGTCCTACAGCCTGATCTAACCCCTGTCCTGCCCCTGCCACCTTCCTTTAATGTTTATTGACTGATCCAGTCAGTCTGACTCAGGAAACTGCCTTACACAGCACTTTATCTGCTTTCCCTGTCTTTCTCCAGATCAATTAGACACTGTAGCTGCATGCAGACAGCAGAGAGCAGAGAGCAGGGAGCAGAGAGCAGAGAGCAGAGAGCAGAGAGCAGGGAGCAGGGAGCAGGGAGCAGGGAGCAGGGAGCAGGGAGCAGAGAGCAGGGAGCAGGGAGCAGGGAGCAGGGAGCAGGGAGCAGAGAGCAGAGAGCAGAGAGCAGGGAGCAGGGAGCAGGGAGCAGGGAGCAGGGAGCAGGGAGCAGAGAGCAGAGAGCAGAGAGCAGAGAGCAGGGAGCAGGGAGCAGAGAGCAGGGAGCAGGGAGCAGAGAGCAGAGAGCAGGGAGCAGAGAGCAGAGAGCAGAGAGCAGAGAGCAGAGAGCAGGGAGCAGGGAGCAGGGAGCAGAGAGCAGAGCAGAACCTTAAAGAAGGCTATGGGAAGAAGTGAGAAGCACTGAGGCAAACTGACAGATTGATGTTATGATTCATGTTTAATTGAATGTGGCTGAAAGTGCCTCTATATAGGCTGACATGCGGTTCATAAATAACAACTCCAGATTGTTTAACACATCACCATGAAAGGCATTTGGCTCCTACCGGCTGTTCCTGACGACTGTGTGATCACGCTCTCCGTATCTGATGTGAGCAAGACCTTTAAACAGGTCAACGTTCACAAGGCCGCAGGGCCAGATGGATTACCAGGACGTGTACTCAGAGCATGCGCGGACCAACTGGCAAGTGTCTTCACTGACATTTTCAACCTCTCCCTGACCGAGTCTGTAATACCTACATGTTTTCAAGCAGACCACCATAGGCCCTGTGCACAAGAAAGCGAAGGTAACCTGCCTAAATGACTACCGCCCCGAAGTATTCACGTCGGTAGCCGTGAAGTGCTTTGAAAGGCTGGTCATGACTCACATCAACAGCATCATCCCGGAAACCCTAGACCCACTTCAATGTTAGTACCGCCCCAACGGATCCACAGATGACGCAATCTCAATCGCACTCCACACTGCCCTTTCCCACCTGGACAAAAGGAACACCTACGTGAGAATGCTATTCATTGACTAGAGCTCAGCGTTCAACACCATAGTGCCCACAAAGGGCCCTGGGACAAAACACCTCCCTCTGCAACAGGATCCTGGACTTCGTGACGGGCTGCCCCCAGGTGGTAAGGGTAGGCAACAACACATCTGCCACGCTGATCCTCAACACGGGGGCCCCTCAGGGGTGCGTGCTCAGTCCCCTCCTGGTACTCCCTGTTCACCCACAACTGCATGGCCAGGCACGACTCCAAAACCATCATTAAGTTTGCTGAAGACACAACAGTGGTAGGCCTGATCACCGACAACGATGAGACAGCCTATAGGGAGGAGGTCAGAGACCTGGCCGGGAGGTGCCAGGACAACAACCTCTCCCTCAACGTGAGCAAGACAAAGGAGCTGATCATGGACTACAGGAAAAGGCGGGCCAAACACACTCCCGTTCACATCGACAGGGCTGCAGTGGAGCAGGTTGAGAGTTTCAAGTTCCTTGGTGTCCACATCACCAACAAATCTCATGGTCCTAACACACCAAGACAGTCGTGAAGACGGCCCTCAGAGGACTGAAAAGATTGGGCATGGTTCTACAGCTGCACCATCGAGAGCATCCTGACCGGTTGCATCACCGCCTGGTACGGCAACTGCTCGGCATCTGACCTTAAGGCACTATAGAGGGTAGTGCGTACGGCCCAGTACATCACTGGAGCCAACCATAGTCACCCAAGTCATAGATTGTTCTCTCTGCTACGGCACGGCAAGCGTTACCGGAGCGCCAAGTCTAGGTCCTAAAAGCTCCTTAACAGCTTCTACCCCCAAGCCATAAGACTACCGATTAATCAATCAAATGGCCAGCCAAACTATTTACATTGACCCCCCCCCCCTTCTTTTTACACTGCTGCTACTCGCTGTTTATTATCTATGCATAGTCACTTTACTACTTCTTACATGTACAAATGACCTCAAATAACCTGTAACCCTCCACATTGACTCTGTACCGTAACACCCTGTATATAGCCTCCACATTGACTCTGTACCGGTGCCCCCTGTATATAGCCTCCACATTGACTCTGTACCGGTACCCCCTGTATATAGCCTCGTTACTAACCTGTAACCCTGCACTTTGACTCGGTACCGGTACCCCCTGTATATAGCCTCCACATTGACTCGGTACCGGTACCCCCTGTTTATAGCCTCCACATTAACTCTGTACCGGTACCCCCTGTATATAGCCTCCACATTGACTCTGTACCGGTACCCCCTGTATATAGCCTCCACATTGACTCTGTACCGGTACCCCCTGTATATAGCCTCCACATTGACTCTGTACCGGTACCCCCTGTATATAGCCTCCACATTGACTCTGTACCGGTACCCCCTGTATATAGCCTCCACATTGACTCTGTACCGGTACCCCCTGTATATAGCCTCCACATTGACTCTGTACCGTAATACCCTGTATATAGCCTCCACATTGACTCTGTACCAGTACCCCCTGTATATAGCCTCCACATTGACTCTGTACCGGTACCCCCTGTATATAGCCTCCACATTGACTCTGTACCGTAATACCCTGTATATAGCCTCCACATTGACTCTGTACCAGTACCCCCTGTATATAGCCTCCACATTGACTCTGTACCGGTACCCCCTGTATATAGCCTCCACATTGACTCTGTACCGTAATACCCTGTATATAGTCTCCACATTGACTCTGTACCAGTACCCCCTGTATATAGCCTCCACATTGACTCTGTACCAGTACCCTCTGTATATAGTCTCCACATTGACTCTGTACCGGTACCCCCTGTATATAGCCTCCACATTGACTCTGTACCGGTACCCCCTGTATATAGCCTCCACATTGACTCTGTACCAGTACCCCCTGTATATAGCCTCCACATTGACTCTGTACCGTAATACCCTGTATATAGCCTCCACATTGACTCTGTACCAGTACCCCCTGTATATAGCCTCCACATTGACTCTGTACCGGTACCCCCTGTATATAGCCTCCACATTGACTCTGTACCATAATACCCTGTATATAGCCTCCACATTGACTCTGTACCAGTACCCCCTGTATATAGCCTCCACATTGACTCTGTACCGGTACCCCCTGTATATAGCCTCCACATTGACTCTGTACCGTAATACCCTGTATATAGTCTCCACATTGACTCTGTACCAGTACCCCCTGTATATAGCCTCCACATTGACTCTGTACCGGTACCCTCTGTATATAGTCTCCACATTGACTCTGTACCGGTACCCCCTGTATATAGCCTCCACATTGACTCTGTACCGGTACACCCTGTATATAGCCTCCACAATGACTCTGTACCGGTACCCCCTGTATATAGCCTCGTTGTTGATATTTTTTACTTTAGTTTATTTAATAAATATTTTATTAATGTATGTATTCAGCATTTCATGGTAAGGTTGTATTCAGCATTTCATGGTAAGGTCGTATTCAGCATTTCATGGTAAGGTTGTATTCAGCATTTCATGGTAAGGTTGTATTCAGCATTTCATGGTAAGGTTGTATTCAGCATTTCATGGTAAGGTTGTATTCAGCATTTCATGGTAAGGTTGTATTCAGCATTTCATGGTAAGGTTGTATTCAGCATTTCATCGTCAGGTCTATAGTATTCGGTGCATCTGACAACATACACGGACCAAGTCTTTGACTACCTGAGTCCTCCCTGCTGCCTCCTGGTCATATTTCATATCATGGTCATTTCATCCAACAATTCCTATGCACCTGCAACAAGTAATCACAGATGTGTGTGAGATATTTTCCTATTTAATATTGTGGTCTGTGAAAGTGAGAATGATTTAAAACTCACACCAGTGCCAATCAGCAACACCAGGGACCGACAACTTGAAGGTCAGATGTGTTTTACCAATTACTGGCATCATTAAGGGGTTTCTCCAATGTTCGGACATTCCAAGAGAGAGAACATCAGGAGTGTCTGCGAGTGTCTAGTTTCTCTGTTTAGACTGTATGACAGGGTAGGGAGGTGAATCATTACTGTATGACAGGGTAGGGAGGTGAATAATTACTGTATGACAGGGTAGGGAGGTGAATCATTACTGTATGACAGGGTAGGGAGGTGAATCATTACTGTACGACGGTAGGGTGGTGAATCATTACTGTATGACAGGGTAGGGAGGTGAATCATTACTGTACGACAGTGAGCACTAGTTGACTACCCCCAGTGTTTACTGACCACCCCCGGTGTTTACCGACTACCCCTGGTGTTTACTGACAACCCCCGGTGTTTACTGACTACCCCCAGCGTTTACTGACTACCCCAGGTGTTTACTGACTACCCCACGGTATTTACTGACTCCCCCCAGTGTTTACTAAATACCCCAATGTTTACTGACTCCCCACAGTGTTTACTGACTACCCCCGGTATTTACTGACTACCCACAATGTTTACTGACTACCCCCGGTGTTTACCGACTACCCCCGGTGTTTACCGACTACCCCCGGTGTTTACCGACTACCCCCGGTGTTACCGAATACCCCCGGTGTTACCGACTACCCCCGGTGTTAACTGACTACCCCCGGTCTTTACCGACTACCCCCGGTGTTTACCGACTACCCCCGGTATTTACCGACTACCGCCGGTGTTTACCGACTACCCCCGGTATTTACTGACTCCCCCGGTGTTTACCGACTACCCCCGGTGTTTACTGACTACCCGCGGGGTTTACTGACTACCCCCGGTATTTACTGACTCCCCCCGGTGTTTACTGACTACCCCCGGTGTTTACTGACTACCCCCGGTGTTTACTGACTACCCCCGGTGTTTACTGACTACCCCCGGTGTTTACTGACTCCCCCCCGGTGTTTACTGACTACCCCCGGTGTTTACTGACTACCCCCGGTGTTTACTGACTACCCCCGGTGTTTACTGATTACCCCCGGTGTTTACTGACTACCCCTGGTGTTTACTGACTCCCCCCAGTGTTTACTGACTCCCCCCGGTGTTTACTGACTACCCCCGGTGTTTACTGTTTCCCCCCAGTGTTTACTGACTACCCCCAGTGTTTACCGACTACCCCCGGTGTTTACTGACTCCCCCCGGTGTTTACCGACTACACCCGGTGTTTACCGACTACCCCCGGTGTTAACTGACTACCCCCGGTGTTTACCGTCTACCCCCGGTGTTTACCGACTACCCCCGGTATTTACCGACTACCGCCGGTGTTTACCGACTACCCCCGGTATTTACTGACTCCCCCGGTGTTTACCGACTACCCCCGGTGTTTACTGACTACCCGCGGGGTTTACTGACTACCCCCGGTATTTACTGACTCCTCCCGGTGTTTACTGACTACCCCTGGTGTTTACTGACTACCCCCGGTGTTTACTGACTCCCCCCCGGTGTTTACTGACTACCCCCGGTGTTTACTGACTACCCCCGGTGTTTACTGACTACCCCCGGTGTTTACTGACTACCCCCCGGTGTTTACTGATTACCCCCGGTGTTTACTGACTACCCCGGTGTTTACTGACTCCCCCCAGTGTTTACTGACTCCCCCCCGGTGTTTACTGACTACCCCCGGTGTTTACTGATTCCCCCCAGCGTTTACTGACTACCCCCAGTGTTTACCGACTACCCCCGGTTTTTACTGACTTCCCCCGGTATTTACAGACTACCCCCGGTGTTTACAGTCTTCTCACCTGTTATATTTCCATGGTTATCTCTGTTATTCTGTGTATCTGGCCTTCTCTCTCTCTTTCCCTCTCTTGTTCTTTCTCTTTCTCTCTCTTTTTCTCAATGTATACCTCTCTCTCTTTCGCTCTCTCTCGCTCCGTCTCAGGTCTCTCTTACAGTTGGAACATGCTCAGGCGTGACGAGGCACCAGGTCACTCTGAAGTAGAGTAGAGACAGACTGACAGTGTCGCAACTAACTTGTGTTTTGATTGGATCCCCAAAGACCCAAAAGACCTTTTCAAAAGAGAGAGAAGAGAGACATTGGACACGGACCGCTGCACCAGACGTAACCATGGAAATCGGGCCAGTAAAAGGAAGTAATGTAGTCTAGGAGCAGCGCTTTGAAACTGTGTGTCTCAAATGGCCCACTATTCCCTTTGTAGTGCACCCTATTCCCTTCATAGTGCACTACTGTTGACCAGACCCTAGGGTGCACATTTCTGACGCACATTTAGGCTACAGCCAGAACTGAATAACTGAATATAACACTTCTTACCTCTTGTCTCCCAAGTCTGTTTTGTTGCCAACTAGCATGATAATGACATCACTTCCTCTCTCTGTTCTGACGTCGTCGATCCATTTGGACGTTTGCTGGAAGGAGTTCACATCTGTTTGAGGAATAGCAGAAGCAACAAAAAAAAAGTAGTTGTCATCTTGCTTAACGTTTCTCAAACATCACATTTCGAAGGTTTTCCAAATGTCAAATTATTTAAGTTTAGGTTTTAGTTTAGGAATTAACTCCAAATTATTTAAGTTTAGGTTTTAGTTTAGGTATTGACTTTGAAATCTCAAGGTTAGGTTTAAGTTGAGGTATTGACTCTGAAATCTTAAGGTTAGGTTTAAGTTTAGGCATTGACTCTGAAATCTTAAGGTTAGGTTTAAGTTTAGGCATTGACTCTGAAATCTCAAGGTTAGGTTTAAGTTTAGGCATTGACTCTGAAATCTCAAGGTTAGGTTTAAGTTTAGGCATTGACTCTGAAATCTCAAGGTTAGGTTTAAGTTTAGGCATTGACTCTGAAATCTCAAGGTTAGGTTTAAGTTTAGGCATTGACTCTGAAATCTCAAGGTTAGGTTTAAGTTTAGGCATTGACTCTGAAATCTCAAGGTGAGCCATTGACTCTGAATGGTTAAGATAAGGGATAAGGTTTGGGATAGCCTTAAAACAAAAATGTAACTTTTTATCGCTGGATTTGAACATGCAACCTTTGGCACCCGAGGCAGATGCTTCCCACAATGCTTTGGCTTATACAATATTAATCAGTTTACATTGTGTTACTTTCGTCCCAACCGTTTCTCCTGTACCTTCTCCCAGGCTAACACCAAAGACTAGCTAGCATGATACGTGACTAGCTAGCATGACACTTGTCTAGCTAGCATGACACTTGACTAGCTAGCATGATACTTGACCTGCTAGCATGATACTTGACTAGCTAGCATGACACTTGACCTGCTAGCATGATACTTGACTAGCTAGCATGACACTTGACTAGCTAGCATGACACTTGACCTGCTAGCATGATACTTGACTAGCTAGCATGACACTTGACCTGCTAGCATGACACTTGACCTGCTAGCATGATACTTGACTAGCTAGCATGACACTTGACTAGCTAGCATGGTACTTGACTAGCTAGCATGACATTTTGTTTCACATATTTTTTATTTAACTAGGCAAGACATCTGACTAGCTAGCATGACACTTGGAACCTGTTATTTAGACACTAGACAGGTTAATTAACACATGATGTTTGGAACCTGTTATTTAGACACTAGACAGGTTAATTAACACATGATGTTGGGAACCTGTTATTTAGACACTAGACAGGTTAACACATGATGTTGGGAACCTGTTATTTAGACATTAGACAGGATAATTAACACATGATGTTGGGAACCTGTTATTTAGACACTAGACAGGTTAACACATGATGTTGGGAACCTGTTATTTAGACACTAGACAGGTTAATTAACACATGATGTTTGGAACCTGTTATTTAGACACTAGACAGGTTAATTAACACATGATGTTGGGAACCTGTTATTTAGACACTAGACAGGTTAATTAACACATGATGTTGGGAACCTGTTATTTAGACACTAGACAGGTTAACACATGATGTTGGGAACCTGTTATTTAGAAACTAGACAGGTTAATTAACACATCATGTTTGGATCCTGTTATTTAGACACTAGACAGGTTAATTAACACATGATGTTGGGAACCTGTTATTTAGACACTAGACAGGTTAATTAACACATGATGTTGGGAACCTGTTATTTAGACACTAGAAAGGTTAACACATGATGTTTGGAACCTGATATTTAGACACTAGACAGGTTAATTAACACATGATGTTGGGAACCTGTTATTAGACATGATGTTGGGAACCTGTTATTTAGACACTAGACAGGTTAATTAACACATGATGTTGGGAACCTGTTATTTAGACACTAGACAGGTTAATTAACACATGATGTTGGGAACCTGTTATTTAGACACTAGACAGGTTAATTAACACATGATGTTTGGGAACCTGTTATTTAGACACTAGACAGGTTAACACATGATGTTGGGAACCTGTTATTTAGACACTAGACAGGTTAATTAACACATGATGTTGGGAACCTGTTATTAGACACTAGACAGGTTAATTAACACATGATGTTGGGAACCTGTTATTAGACACTAGACAGGTTAACACATGATGTTTGGGACCTTAAACAACTAAACACAACTCTACAACCGAACAGGGTCCATTTCTTTTATGACTTATATCACTCAAAAACACTTTTTGTTAATAACTCGGCGAAACATGGTCGGATGGGCTGTTTTTGTTGTTGTTGTTGTTGTTGCAGGGAGCTCTACATTAGGAACATGCTGACTTCGCTAGGTCGTTCCAGCTCCTGTCTTATCTGAGAAAATGGCTGTGTTACCTTCGCCCAGTGTTACCTTTGTCCCGGCTCTCTCCTACTCAGATAGTATTTGATACTATCTATACACTTGTTTTGACCTTGACACACCCGTTCAGAAAGCAATTAGGTTTACTGTTCATCTCCCCAGGGTCTTAAAGAAGATGGTGTGTGTGTTTATCTCTCTGTGTGTGTGTTTGTGTGTGTGTGTGTGTGTGTTTATCTCTCTCTGTGTGTGTGTGTGTGTGTGTGTGTGTGTGTGTGTGTATGTGTGTGGGTGAGTGTGTGTGTGTGTGTGCATCCTAAAGAAGACAGCTCCTTCTTCCTCACAAAGATATTAAATCACTGTCTCTGATGGCCTCAATGGGACCTGACGCAACACAGATGTCCCAGTTTATGATGGAGAATAAAGGAAGAACCTGATCAAATCTACAGGAAGTGATTGACATGATAGTTCTAACTGTGGGTTAATGAAGAACCATGAAATAATATATCAGCCCTGTAAAACAGCGGGTCCTGATTCCGGTCATAACAATGACTGCATACAAAGTGTGTGTGTCTCTGTGTGTGTGTGTGTGTGTGTGTCACTGTGTGTGTGTGTGTGTGTGTGTGTGTGTGTGTGTGTGTGTGTGTTTCTGTGTGTGTGTGTGTGTGTGTGTGTGTGTGTGTGTGTGTGTGTTTCTGTGTGTGTGTGTGTGTGTGTCTGTATGTGTCTGTGTGTGTCTGTCTCTTTGTGTGTCTCTGTGTGTGTGTGTGGCTATGTGTGTCTCTATATAAATATATATGTGGGTGTGTCTATATATACATGTATATGTGTGTTTGTGTGTGTCTGTGTTTGTGTGTCTGTATATGTGTGTGAGTATATGTGTGTGTGTGAGTGTGTGTTTGTGTCTGTATATGTGTGTGAGTATATGTGTGTGTGTGTGTGAGTGTGTGTGTGTGAGTATATGTGTGTGTGTGTGTGAGTGATCCCCACTCACTTGTAATATCATAAACCACCACGGCCACAGTAGAGTCTCGTATGTAGGAGGGAATGAGGCTCCTAAAGCGCTCCTGTCCAGCCGTGTCCCACAGCTGCAACCTCACCTGGGGATCAGAGAGACACACCTGGGGATCAGAGAGACACACCTGGGGATCGTCAGATTATTCATCATGTCCAGAGAGCCTGTATTTTATATAGAATAATTTAATATAATGGCGCTGGTCCATATTTACTGCTCATGACCAATTCTGCTAATTGTTTTTTAATTAATTAATTACTATTATTTATTAGTAATGTTTTTGCTCTGATCTTAACTGTTTTTTTTTTTTTACATCATATTTCCTCCATCGTTCCTTTAACTGAAGACAGCTTCTGGACATCAGAACAGCGATCAGTCTGGACATCAGAACAGCGATCACAAACCTCAATTTGGATGAAGATTTCTACTTAAATGAGTCGACAGCTGTGGATGAACTGCTCGAATAGGGAATGATAGAATAGGGAATGATAGAATAGGGAATGATAGAATAGTGAATGATAGAATAGGGAATGATAGAATAGTGAATGATAGAATAGGGAATGATATAATAGTGAATGATAGAATAGGGAATGATAGAATAGTGAATGATAGAATAGTGAATGATAGAATAGTGAATGAGAGAATAGTGAATGATAGAATAGGGAATGATAGAATAGTGAATGATAGAATAGGGAATGATAGAATAGTGAATGATAGAATAGGGAATGATAGAATAGTGAATGATAGAATAGTGAATGAGAGAATAGGGAATGATAGAATAGGGAATGATAGAATAGGGAATGATAGAATAGTGAATGATAGAATAGTGAATGATAGAATAGTGAATGATAGAATAGGGAATGATAGAATAGTGAATGATAGAATAGTGAATGATAGAATAGGGAATGATAGAATAGTGAATGATAGAATAGGGAATGATAGAATAGTGAATGATAGAATAGTGAATGACAGAATAGTGAATGATAGAATAGCGAATGATAGAATAGTGAATGATAGAATAGTGAATGATAGAATAGTGAATGATAGAATAGTGAATGAGAGAATAGTGAATGATAGAATAGGGAATGAGAGAATAGTGAATGATAGAATAGGGAATGATAGAATAGGGAATGATAGAATAGGGAATGATTGAATAGTGAATGATAGAATAGTGAATGATAGAATAGTGAATGATAGAATAGTGAATGATAGAATAGGGAATGAGAGAATAGGGAATGATAGAATAGTGAATGATTGAATAGTGAATGATAGAATAGTGAATGATAGAATAGTGAATGATAGAATAGGGAATGAGAGAATAGGGAATGATAGAATAGTGAATGATTGAATAGTGAATGATAGAATAGTGAATGATAGAATAGTGAATGATAGAATAGGGAATGAGAGAATAGGGAATGATAGAATAGTGAATGATTGAATAGTGAATGATAGAATAGTGAATGATAGAATAGTGAATGATAGATTAGGGAATGAGAGAATAGGGAATGATAGAATAGTGAATGATTGAATAGGGAATGAGAGAATAGGGAATGATAGAATAGTGAATGATTGAATAGTGAATGATAGAATAGTGAATGAGAGAATAGTGAATGATAGAATAGGGAATGATAGAATAGTGAATGATAGAATAGTGAATGATAGAATAGTGAATGATAGAATAGTGAATGATAGAATAGTGAATGATAGAATAGTGAATGATAGAATAGTGAATGATAGAATAGTGAATGATAGAATAATGAATGATAGAATAGTGAATGATTGAATAGTGAATGATAGAATAGTGAATGATAGAATAGGGAATGATTGAATAGTGAATGATAGAATAGTGAATGAGAGAATAGTGAATGATAGAATAGTGAATGATAGAATAGGGAATGATTGAATAGTGAATGATAGAATAGTGAATGATAGAATAGTGAATGATAGAATAGTGAATGATAGAATAGGGAATGATTGAATAGTGAATGATAGAATAGTGAATGATAGAATAGTGAATGATAGAATAGGGAATGATTGAATAGTGAATGATAGAATAGTGAATGATAGAATAGTGAATGATAGAATAGTGAATGATAGAATAGGGAATGATTGAATAGTGAATGATAGAATAGTGAATGAGAGAATAGGGAATGATTGAATAGTGAATGATAGAATAGGGAATGATAGAATAGTGAATGATAGAATAGTGAATGATAGAATAGTGAATGATAGAATAGGGAATGATTGAATAGTGAATGATAGAATAGTGAATGAGAGAATAGTGAATGATAGAATAGGGAATGAGAGAATAGGGAATGATAGAATAGTGAATGATTGAATAGTGAATGATAGAATAGGGAATGAGAGAATAGGGAATGATAGAATAGTGAATGATTGAATAGTGAATGATAGAATAGGGAATGATAGAATAGTGAATGATAGAATAGTGAATGATAGAATAGTGAGTGATAGAATAGTGAATGATAGAATAGTGAATGATAGAATAGTGAATGATAGAATAGGGAATGATAGAATAGGGAATGATAGAATAGTGAATGATAGAATAGTGAATGATAGAATAGTGAATGATAGAATAGTGAATGAAGGAAGCACTTCCTCGGTTACGTATTTCATATGACAGGCTACACCGGTTATAAAGACGATTAGTGTTCTTCATTTGAAGAATTCTCTGTTTTCACACGCGATTGTGCAATGACTGGGCATATAAGGACACATTTTTCACCAGGCTTTTGTTCGGCTACGGACTGGCCAACCCTGTTCCAGGGGTCCTAGGACTACAGGCTATGCTTAGAATTATTTTGACACTTTAGTTGTGATACAAACCTTATTAAAACATATAGGCCTTATTTGAAAATGTCACAAAGAAATGCAAGTGATAATATTGTCACCCATCAGACTGTTCTCAATTTAATCTGGACTTAACATATACTAAATATATACTATATACTAATAATAATATATACTAAATATATACTATATACTAATATATAATATATACTAAATAATAATAATATATACTAAATATATACTATATACTAATATATAATATATACTAAATAATAATAATATATACTAAATATATACTACTAATAATAATATATAATATATACTAAATAATAATAATAATAATATATACTAAATATATACTAAATATATACTATATACTAATAATAATATATACTAAATATATACTATATACTAATACTAATATATACTAAATATATACTATATACTAATAATAATATATACTAAATATAAATATATACTAATAATTATAATATATAATATATACTAAATAATATGTGTAAAATTAGTTTGATTTAGAACGGGCCTTTTTTTATGCACCTGTCAGAACAGGGGCAGGAGGAAAAATACAGGCCATGAATAGCGTATCGAGGTTGCTTTTCCCCCGGTTCATGTTCATGCCAGCCAGGTAGGTTGTAAAGCGAAGCAATGTGCTTAATGTTAGGAAAGTTGACAAGTAAATATAGTAGACCTAGCCTATGAAAAGCTGATGGGATCCTCCTCTTTTTAATAGAGGCCATCAAAACTTTGTTTTCTCACACAGTTGCAAAGCCTAGAGAAATGTTGTGCAACATTGGCTTATAGGAACACGTATTTCACTTATTTCATTCCATGCATCAACCAGCTATGAGGAGCTGGCTCTCGCTGGCTCTCGCTGGCTCTCGCTGGCTCTCGCTGGCTCTCGCTGCCCAACAGGTGATCCTATTCCGCTCAAACTCTGAATGCCGGGGCTCTCAGGAGGTGTTTGGTTTGATTTTCCATTGCATTTGCATTGATTTCAGAGGGACCATAGAGTACCAGGCCATTAGTGACTGGCAGTCCGCAAGTTTGGTATGACCATCAGAGTGACCTGTATATATTAAGGGGTCAGAGCCCTATGGGGCCTGTATATATTAAGGGGTCAGAGGCCTATGGGGCCTGTATATATTAAGGGGTCAGAGCCCTATGGGGCCTGTATATATTACGGGGTCAGAACCCTATGGGGCCTGTATATATTAAGGTATAAAAGAAGTGCACTACAGATGTAATAGGGTGCTGTTAGGAACACAAGCCAGTACATCTGAACCTGAGGGGATGATATTCCACAGAGAGAGAGAAGTGGCCCTGGGGGGCGACACTAGAAGGGTATTAAAAGAGCCTTAGATTGAGTTAACTTACCGTTCGGTCCTCCAAGTACATCGTTTTTGACAGGAAGTCTATTCCAATTGTGGCCTGAAATGAGAAAAAACAAATAGAGACACGTGGGATCAACATTATTCTATAAAATGAAGAAAAGGAATCAAATTAACAACATTAAAATATTAGCCTATAGTTGCTCTCAATAGAAATTATACAAAATCTAATTAATTCATAAAGGTACCTACAGTAAAGGCACGAAGACACTAAGGCAATATAATGCATTCATAAGGATACCTACAGTAAAGACACGAAGACACTAAGGCAATGTAATGCATTCATAAGGATACCTACAGTAAAGGCACGAAGACACTAAGGCAATATAATGCATTCATAAGGATACCTACAGTAAAGTGTTACCATAAGATTTTACAGGTCTCTCTCACTGTAAGTCTTTCATGTGTTAATTACTGTATATTTAAGAAGACATTTTGCTGAGAACCATATCTCCTTAATACCATGGCAACACCTTCCATCTATGAGCTGGTTGTTGGTCACTGGCCGTTACCCACAGAACACTACATACCAGGAGGTATTATCTGATTGGCCGTCCTCCCACAGAACACTACATACCAGGAGGTATTATCTGATTGGCCGTTAGCCCACAGAACACTACATACCAGGAGGTATTATCTGATTGGCCGTCTGCCCACAGAACACTACATACCAGGATGTATTATCTGATTGGCCGTCCTCCCACAGAACACTACATACCAGGAGGTATTATCTGATTGGCCGTCCTCCCACAGAACACTACATACCAGGAGGTATTATCTGATTGGCCGTCCTCCCACAGAACACTACATACCAGGAGGTATTATCTGATTGGCCGTCTGCCCACAGAACACTACATACCAGGAGGTATTATCTGATTGGCCGTCCTCCCACAGAACACTACATACCAGGAGGTATTATCTGATTGGCCGTCCTCCCACAGAACACTACATACCAGGAGGTATTATCTGATTGGCCGTCCTCCCACAGAACACTACATACCAGGAGGTATTATCTGATTGGCCGTCCTCCCACAGAACACTACATACCAGGAGGTATTATCTGATTGGCCGTCCTCCCACAGAACACTACATACCAGGAGGTATTATCTGATTGGCCGTCCTCCCACAGAACACTACATACCAGGAGGTATTATCTGATTGGCCGTCTGCCCACAGAACACTACATACCAGGAGGTATTATCTGATTGGCCGTCCTCCCACAGAACACTACATATCAGGAGGTATAATCTGATTGGCCGTCCTCCCACAGAACACTACATACCAGGAGGTATTATCTGATTGGCCGTCCTCCCACAGAACACTACATACCAGGAGGTATTATCTGATTGGCCGTCCTCCCACAGAACACTACATACCAGGAGGTATTATCTGATTGGCCGTCCTCCCACAGAACACTACATACCAGGAGGTATTATCTGATTGGCCGTCCTCCCACAGAACACTACATACCAGGAGGTATTATCTGATTGGCCGTCTGCCCACAGAACACTACATACCAGGAGGTATTATCTGATTGGCCGTCCTTCCACAGAACACTACATACCAGGAGGTATTATCTGATTGGCCGTCCTTCCACAGAACACTACATACCAGGAGGTATTATCTGATTGGCCGTCCTCCCACAGAACACTACATACCAGGAGGTATTATCTGATTGGCCGTCCTCCCACAGAACACTACATACCAGGAGGTATTATCTGATTGGCCTCCTCCCACAGAACACTACATACCAGGAGGTATTATCTGATTGGCCGTCCTCCCACAGAACACTACATACCAGGAGGTATTATCTGATTGGCCGTTAGCCCACAGAACACTACATACCAGGAGGTATTATCTGATTGGCCGTCTGCCCACAGAACACTACATACCAGTATGTATTATCTGATTGGCCGTCCTCCCACAGAACACTACATACCAGGAGGTATTATCTGATTGGCCGTCCTCCCACAGAACACTACATACCAGGAGGTATTATCTGATTGGCCGTCTGCCCACAGAACACTACATACCAGGAGGTATTATCTGATTGGCGGTCCTCCCACAGAACACCACATACCAGGAGGTATTATCTGATTGGCCGTCTGCCCACAGAACACTACATACCAGGAGGTATTATCTGATTGGCCGTCTGCCCACAGAACACTACATACCAGTATGTATTATCTGATTGGCCGTCCTCCCACAGAACACTACATACCAGGAGGTATTATCTGATTGGCCGTCCTCCCACAGAACACTACATACCAGGAGGTATTATCTGATTGGCCGTCTGCCCACAGAACACTACATACCAGGAGGTATTATCTGATTGGCCGTCTGCCCACAGAACACTACATACCAGGAGGTATTATCTGATTGGCCGTTACCCACAGAACACTACATACCAGGAGGTATTATCTGATTGGCCGTCCTCCCACAGAACACTACATACCAGGAGGTATTATCTGATTGGCCGTCCTCCCACAGAACACTACTGTCCCTGATGCAGTGGAAATCTTTTTGTTTTTATTTAAATGAAGTATGCTTGAATAGTAGGGCTTAGTGTCTTAACCCCTACTAGGTACATGAATAGTAGGGCTTAGTGTCTTAACCCCTACTAGGTACCTGAATAGTAGGGCTTAGTGTCTTAACCCCTACTAGGTACATGAATAGTAGGGCTTAGTGTCTTAACCCCTACTAGGTACATTAATAGTAGGGCTTAGTGTCTTAACCCCTACTAGGTACATGAATAGTAGGGCTTAGTGTCTTAACCCCTACTAGGTACATGAATAGTAGGGCTTAGTGTCTTAACCCCTACTAGGTACATGAATAGTAGGGCTTAGTGTCTTAACCCCTACTAGGTACATTAATAGTAGGGCTTAGTTTCTTAACCCCTACTAGGTACATTAATAGTAGGGCTTAGTTTCTTAACCCCTACTAGGTACATTAATAGTAGGGCTTAGTGTCTTAACCCCTACTAGGTACCTGAATAGTAGGGCTTAGTGTCTTAACCCCTACTAGGTACATGAATAGTAGGGCTTAGTGTCTTAACCCCTACTAGGTACATGAATAGTAGGGCTTAGTGTCTTAACCCCTACTAGGTACATTAATAGTAGGGCTTAGTGTCTTAACCCCTACTAGGTACATGAATAGTAGGGCTTAGTGTCTTAACCCCTACTAGGTACATGAATAGTAGGGCTTAGTGTCTTAACCCCTACTAGGTACATGAATAGTAGGGCTTAGTGTCTTAACCCCTACTAGGTACATGAATAGTAGGGCTTAGTGTCTTAACCCCTACTAGGTACATGAATAGTAGGGCTTAGTGTCTTAACCCCTACTAGGTACATTAATAGTAGGGCTTAGTGTCTTAACCCCTACTAGGTACATGAATAGTAGGGCTTAGTGTCTTAACCCCTACTAGGTACATTAATAGTAGGGCTTAGTGTCTTAACCCCTACTAGGTACATGAATAGTAGGGCTTAGTGTCTTAACCCCTACTAGGTACATTAATAGTAGGGCTTAGTGTCTTAACCCCTACTAGGTACATGAATAGTAGGGCTTAGTGTCTTAACCCCTACTAGGTACATTAATAGTAGGGCTTAGTGTCTTAACCCCTACTAGGTACATTAATAGTAGGGCTTAGTTTCTTAACCCCTACTAGGTACATTAATAGTAGGGCTTAGTGTCTTAACCCCTACTAGGTACATTAATAGTAGGGCTTAGTTTCTTAACCCCTACTAGGTACATTAATAGTAGGGCTTAGTGTCTTAACCCCTACTAGGTACCTGAATAGTAGGGCTTAGTGTCTTAACCCCTACTAGGTACATGAATAGTAGGGCTTAGTGTCTTAACCCCTACTAGGTACATGAATAGTAGGGCTTAGTGTCTTAACCCCTACTAGGTACATGAATAGTAGGGCTTAGTGTCTTAACCCCTACTAGGTACATGAATAGTAGGGCTTAGTGTCTTAACCCCTACTAGGTACATGAATAGTAGGGCTTAGTGTCTTAACCCCTACTAGGTACCTGAATAGTAGGGCTTAGTGTCTTAACCCCTACTAGGTACATGAATAGTAGGGCTTAGTGTCTTAACCCCTACTAGGTACATGAATAGTAGGGCTTAGTGTCTTAACCCCTACTAGGTACATGAATAGTAGGGCTTAGTGTCTTAACCCCTACTAGGTACATTAATAGTAGGGCTTAGTGTCTTAACCCCTACTAGGTACATGAATAGTAGGGCTTAGTGTCTTAACCCCTACTAGGTACATGAATAGTAGGGCTCAGTGTCTTAACCCCTACTAGGTACATGAATAGTAGGGCTTAGTGTCTTAACCCCTACTAGGTACATGAATAGTAGGGCTTAGTGTCTTAACCCCTACTAGGTACATGAATAGTAGGGCTTAGTGTCTTAACCCCTACTAGGTACATTAATAGTAGGGCTTAGTGTCTTAACCCCTACTAGGTACCTGAATAGTAGGGCTTAGTGTCTTAACCCCTACTAGGTACATGAATAGTAGGGCTTAGTGTCTTAACACCTACTAGGTACCTGAATAGTAGGGCTTAGTGTCTTAACCCCTACTAGGTACCTGAATAGTAGGGCTTAGTGTCTTAACCCCTACTAGGTACATGAATAGTAGGGCTTAGTGTCTTAACCCCTACTAGGTACCTGAATAGTAGGGCTTAGTGTCTTAACCCCTACTAGGTACCTGAATAGTAGGGCTTAGTGTCTTAACCCCTACTAGGTACCTGAATAGTAGGGCTTAGTGTCTTAACCCCTACTAGGTACATGAATAGTAGGGCTTAGTGTCTTAACCCCTACTAGGTACATGAATAGTAGGGCTTAGTGTCTTAACCCCTACTAGGTACATGGATAGTAGGGCTTAGTGTCTTAACCCCTACTAGGTACATGAATAGTAGGGCTTAGTGTCTTAACCCCTACTAGGTACCTGAATAGTAGGGCTTAGTGTCTTAACCCCTACTAGGTACCTGAATAGTAGGGCTTAGTGTCTTAACCCCTACTAGGTACATGAATAGTAGGGCTTAGTGTCTTAACCCCTACTAGGTACCTGAATAGTAGGGCTTAGTGTCTTAACCCCTACTAGGTACCTGAATAGTAGGGCTTAGTGTCTTAACCCCTACTAGGTACCTGAATAGTAGGGCTTAGTGTCTTAACCCCTACTAGGTACCTGAATAGTAGGGCTTAGTGTCTTAACCCCTACTAGGTACATTAATAGTAGGGCTTAGTGTCTTAACCCCTACTAGGTACATTAATAGCAGGGCTTAGTGTCTTAACCCCTACTAGGTACATGAATAGTAGGGCTTAGTGTCTTAACCCCTACTAGGTACATGAATAGTAGGGCTTAGTGTCTTAACCCCTACTAGGTACATGAATAGTAGGGCTTAGTGTCTTAACCCCTACTAGGTACATGAATAGTAGGGCTTAGTGTCTTAACCCCTACTAGGTACATTAATAGTAGGGCTTAGTGTCTTAACCCCTACTAGGTACATGAATAGTAGGGCTTAGTGTCTTAACCCCTACTAGGTACATGAATAGTAGGGCTTAGTGTCTTAACCCCTACTAGGTACATTAATAGTAGGGCTTAGTGTCTTAACCCCTACTAGGTACATGAATAGTAGGGCTTAGTGTCTTAACCCCTACTAGGTACATGAATAGTAGGGCTTAGTGTCTTAACCCCTACTAGGTACATGAATAGTAGGGCTTAGTGTCTTAACCCCTACTAGGTACATTAATAGTAGGGCTTAGTGTCTTAACCCCTACTAGGTACATGAATAGTAGGGCTTAGTGTCTTAACCCCTACTAGGTACATGAATAGTAGGGCTTAGTGTCTTAACCCCTACTAGGTACATTAATAGTAGGGCTTAGTGTCTTAACCCCTACTAGGTACATGAATAGTAGGGCTTAGTGTCTTAACCCCTACTAGGTACATTAATAGTAGGGCTTAGTGTCTTAACCCCTACTAGGTACATGAATAGTAGGGCTTAGTGTCTTAACCCCTACTAGGTTCCTGAATAGTAGGGCTTAGAGTGTTAACCCCTACTAGGTACATTAATAGCAGGGCTTAGTGTCTTAACCCCTACTAGGTACATGAATAGTAGGGCTTAGTGTCTTAACCCCTACTAGGTACATGAATAGTAGGGCTTAGTGTCTTAACCCCTACTAGGTACATGAATAGTAGGGATATGGGAACACGGACACTCTCTCTCTCTCTTCTCTTCTCTCTCTCTTTTTGTTTTACAGGTGTTTAAACATTTCAAATTGTCGGGGTTGTGATTAGGCCGCTTGCTTCTTAAATGTCTTACACTGGCCCTGAGATCTCAGAACATGAGAGAGTTTTACAGATGGCAGGCATACTGTGCATACAGAATGGGATGCTTTGGAGTCAAGTGGCTGACGGTCAATAAGTGTAACTTAGATTGGGACTCATTGACTCCTTGGCTATTATTAATTGTCATAGTGGCTGTGACCTCTGTGGTGTGTAATGAGGACCAGCCAGACGCTGCTGGTCTGTGGTGTGTAATGAGGACCAACCAGACGCTGTTGATCTGTGGTGTGTAATGAGGACCAACCAGACGCTGTTGGTCTGTGGTGTGTAATGAGGAGCAACCAGACACTGCTTGTCTGTGGTGTGTAATGAGGAGCAACCAGACGCTGTTGGTCTGTGGTGTGTAATGGGGACCAACCAGACGCTGCTGGTCTGTGGTGTGTAATGGGGACCAACCAGACGCTGCTGGTCTGTGGTGTGTAATGAGGAGCAACCAGACGCTGCTGGTCTGTGGTGTGTAATGGGGACCAACCAGACGCTGCTGGTCTGTGGTGTGTAATGGGGACCAACCAGACGCTGCTGGTCTGTGGTGTGTAATGGGGACCAACCAGACGCTGCTGGTCTGTGGTGTGTAATGAGAAGCAACCAGACGCTGCACTTGACACATTTATGAAATAGCTTATTTCAGTTACTAATAAGCATGCACCCATTAAGAAAATGATTGTTAAAAATGGTTAAATCCCCGTGGATTGATTTGAAAAATTTTATAGTTGAGAAGGATGAGGCTGAAGGAGCAGCAAATATGTCTGGCAGCCCAGCCGATTGTCAAACGTATTGCGAACTGAGAAATCATGTGACTAAACGGAATGACAAAATAAGAAACTATACTATGAAACAAAGATAAATGACCTAAAGAACAATAGTAAAAAGATTTGGAGCACCTTAAATTACATTTTGGGCAAAAAGGCAAACTCAGCTCCATCATTCGTTGAATCAGATGGGCTCATTCATTACAAAACTGACTGATATTGCCAACTACTTTAATGATTTTTTTTTTGTTGCATTGGCAAGATTAGAAAACTTAGGCATGACATGCCATCTAACGCTGACACTACACATCCAAGAATATCTGAAAGACAAGCGTTGTCATTTTGAATTCGGTAAAGTGAGTGTTGAAGAGGTGAAACAATGATTGTTGTCTATCAACAATGACAAGCCACCGGGGTCTGACTTGGATGGAAAACTTGGATGGAACATTACTGAGGAAAGTAGTGGACAATATTGCCACTCCTATTTGCCATATCTTTAAGTCTACTAGAAAGCCCTAAGCCCTGGAGGGAAGCAAAATTAGTGGTGGAAAATGTACCCAATGGTAATACTTGAGTAAAAGTAAAGATACCTTAATAGAAAACTACTCAAGTAAAAGTGGAAGTCAACCAATAAAATACGACTTGAGTAAAAGTCTAAAAGTAAAAATAAAAATAATTTCAAATTCATTTTATGAAGCAAACAAGACGGCACCATTTTCTTGTTTTCAAAATGTACGGATAGCCAGGGCCACACTCCAACACTCGGACATCATTTACAAATGAAGAGTTTGAATTTAGTGACTCCTCCAGATCAGAGGCAGTAGGGATGACCAGGGATGTTCTCTTGATAAGTGCGTGAATTGGACCATTTTCCTCTCCTGCTAAGCATTCAGAATGTAATGAGTACTTTTGGGTGTCAGGGAAAAAGTATGAAGTAAAAAGTACATTATTTTCTTTGGGAAAGTAGTGAAGTAAAAGTAAAAGTTGTCAAAAATATAATTAATAAAGTCAAGTACAGATACCTCAAGTACTTTACACCAAAACAAAGCAAAACGCCTTCCTAAGAAAAGAAAAAACATCTTTACTAGTTTAAATAGCCGACCAATCAGCCTGTTACCAACTCTTAGTAAACTTTTGGAAAAAAAATGTGTTTGACAAGATACAACACTATTTTACAGTAAACAAATTGAAAACAGACTTTCAGCACGCTTATAGGGAAAGGGATGACCAGGGATGTTCTCTTGATAAGTGCGTGAACTGGACCATTTTCATGTGGGAAAGACATTCAACAAGCACAGCTCTTACACAAATGACTGATGATTGGCTGAGAGAATTTCATGATATCCTTGTCTCACCTGAAATAATGTTCAGTCTTTTGGCCAGGTGCTGTATTCAGTCAGATATCTACTGTAATGTACTGAGGCCAGTACAGTAGATATCTGACTGAACCCAGTACAGTAGATATCTGGCTGAACCCAGTACAGTAGATATCTGACTGAACCCAGTACAGTAGATATCTGACTGAACCCAGTACAGTAGATATCTGACTGAACCCAGTACAGTAGATATCTGACTGAACCCCGTACAGCACAGTAGATATCTGACTGAACCCAGTACAGTACAGTAGATATCTGACTGAACCCAGTACAGTAGATATCTGACTGAACCCAGCACAGTATATTAGAAATCTGACTGAACCCAGTACAGTAGATTTCTGATTAAACGCAGTACAGTAGATATCTGACTGAACCCAGTACAGTAGATATCTAACTGAACCCAGTACAGTAAATCTGACTGAACCCAGTACAGTAGATATCGGACTGAACCGAGAACAGTAGATATGACTGAACCCAGTACAGTACAGTATATTAAATATCTAACTGAACTCAGTACAGTAGAAATCTGACTGAACCCAGTACAGTACAGTACAGCAGATATCTGACTGAACCCAGTACAGTACAGCAGATATCTGACTGATCCCAGTACAGTAGATATCTGACTGAACCCAGTACAGTACAGTAGATATCTGACTGAACCCAGTACAGCACAGTAAATATCTGACTGAACCCAGTACAGTACAGTAGATATCTGACTGAACCCAGTACAGTACAGTAGATATCTGACTGAACCCAGTACAGCACAGTAAATATCTGACTGAACCCAGCACAGTACAGTAGATATCTGACTGAACCCAGTACGTTAGATATCTGACTGAACCCAGTACAGCACAGTACAGTAGATATCTGACGGAACCCAGTACAGCACAGTAGATTTGACTAAGCCGAGTACAGTACTGTAGATATCTGACTGAACCCAGTACAGTAGATATCTGACTGAGCCCAGTACAGTACAGTATAGTAAATATGACTGAACCTAGCACAGTACAGTAGATATCTGACTGAACCCAGTACAGTATATATCTGACTGAACCCAGTACAGCAGATATCTGACTGAACCCAGTACAGCAGATATCTGACTGAACCCAGTACAGCAGATATCTGACTGAACCCAGTACAGTAGATATCTGACTGAACCCAGTACAGCAGATATCTGACTGAACCCAGTACAGCAGATATCTGACTGAACCCAGTACAGCAGATATCTGACTGAACCCAGTACAGCAGATATCTGACTGAGCCCAGTACAGCAGATAACTGAATGAGCCCTTCTGTATTGTATGTTCTTAATTGGATGATAACTAAATCTTATTGTCCATATCAATTCATACGAATTCACATGGAAACCGTACAGAACTCTGGAAAGCTACAATACCAGCAATAGCCCATTTTCCCCAATGTGTTGTTATATCACTGAAAAATGCTATAACAAACCCTGATAATGTTATGTGTTGTAAATAGGAATGGGCTTGGAGCATTGGAGCCTGCCGTTCAGGAGTCTGCAGCATTGGAGCCTGCAGTTCAGGAGCCTGCAGTTCAGGAGCCTGCAGCATTGGAGCCTGCAGTTCAGGTGCCTGCAGCATTGGGGCTGATGCCTAGAGTCTCCCCCTAGCGGGGTGACCCCTGCCTGACCTGCACGCTCAGACTGAACTGGGCATCAGCAGCTTGATCACGATCCGGTTACCCAGACAATGCCAACCACTGTGACGGACAGTAAGACCCACTCAGACTCAAGGCGTCAGGACCACAACTGCATACTTCAAACTCCTTGTCCTCCACCCTCCCACAGGAAGATAACGAGACTTTCACCGTAACCTGACTGTCTCTAGTGAGAACTTGAAAAGAGAGAGAAGCAACACCTCGAATGTGTGGCGAAGCGGTCTAAGGCACTGCTTGAGGCATCACTATAGACACCCTGGTTCGATTCCATTGGCTGTATCACAACCGGGCCATGATTGGGAGTTCCATAGGGTGGCGCACAATTGGCCCAGCGTCGTCCCGGTTAGGGTTTGGCCGCTGTAGGCCGTCATTGTAAATAAGAATTCGTTTTTAACTGACTTGCCAACTTAAATAAAGGTAAAAAAAATATATACAGTTGAAGTTGGAAGTTTACCAAATACATTTCAACTCAGTTTTTCACAATTCCTAACATTTAATCCTGGTAAGAATTCCCTGTTTCAGGTCAGTTGGGATCACCACTTTATTTTAAGAATGTGAAATGTCAGAATGACAGTACAGAGAATGATTTATTTCAGCATTTATTTCTTTCATCACATTCTCAGGAGGTCAGAAGTTTACGTACACTCAATTAGTATTTGGTAGCATTGCCTTTAAATTGCCTTTAAATTGTTTAAATGGTTTAACTTGGGTCAAATGTTTCGGGTAGCCTTCCACAAGCTTCCCACAATAAGTTGGGTGAATTTTGTCCCATCCCTCCTGACAGAGCGGGTGTAACTGAGTCAGGTTTGTAGGCCTCCTTGCTTGCACACACTTATTCAGTTCTGCCCACAAGTGTTCTATAGGATTGAGGTCATGGCTTTGTGATGGCCACTCCAATACCTTGACTTTGTTGTCCTTTTTTGCCACAACTTTGGAAGTATGCTTGGGGTCGTTGTCCATTTGGAAGACCAATTTGCGACCAAGCTTTAACTGATGTCTTGAGATGTTGCTTCAATATATCCACATAATTTTCCTGCCTCATGCTGCCATCTATTTTGTGAAGTACACCAGTCCCTCCTGCAGCAAAGTACCCCCCCCCCCCGTGCTTCACGGTTGGGATGGTGTTCTTCGGCTTGCAAGCCTCCCCCTTTTTCCTCCAAACATAACAATGGTCATTATGGCCAAACAGTTCAATTGTTTTTTTCATCAGACCAGAGGACATTTCTCCAAAAAGTACGATCTTTGTCCCCATGTGCAGTTGCAAACCGTAGTCTGGCTTTTTTTATGGCGGTGTCACGTTCTGACCTTTATTTCCTTTGTTTTGTCGTTAGTATGGTCAGGGCGTGAGTTGGGGTGGGCAGTCTATGTTTGATTTTCTATGATTTGGGGATTTCTATGTTTTCGGCCTAGTATGGTTCTCAATCAGAGGCAGGTGTCATTAGTTGTCTCTGATTGAGAATCAGACTTAGGTAGCTTGGGTTGCACTCTGTTTGTGGGTGATTGTCTATGTTGATGGCTTGTTTCAGCACAGTTCTCATTTAGCGTCACGATCGTTATTTCGTTTAGTTGTATAGTGTTTCAGTGTTTTCTTTATTAAAATGAATGATGAACACAAACCACGCCGCATTTTGGTCCGATCCTTGCTAGACCTCCTCTTCAGAGGAGGAGATAGAAGAGAACCGTGACAGGTTTTGGAGCAGTGGTTTCTTCCTTGCTGAGCGGCCTTTCAGGTTATGTCGATATAGGACTCGTTTTCCTGTGGATATAGATACGTTTTGTACCCGTTTCCTCCAGCATCTTCACAAGGTCCTTTGCTGTTGTTCTGGAATTGATTTTCACTTTTCGCACCAAAAGTACATTCATCTCTAGGAGACAGAACGCATCTCCTTCCTGAGCGGTATGATGGCAGTGTGGTCCCAAGGGGTTTATACTTGCATACTATTGGTTGTACCTTCAGGCATTTGGAAATTGCTCCAAAGGAGGTATATAATTTTTTTCTGAGGACTTGGCTGATTTTCCCATGATGTCAAACAAAGAGGCACTGAGTTTGAAGGTAGACCTTGAAATACGTACATCCTCAGGTACACCTCCAATTGACTCAAATTATGTCATTTAGCCCATCAGAAGCTTTTAAAGCAATGACATCATTTTCTGGAATTTTCCAAGCTGTTAAAAGGCACAGTCAACTTAGTGTATGTAAACTTCTGACCCACTGGAATTGTGATACAGTGAATTATAAGTGAAATAATCTGTCTGTAAACAATTGTTGGAAGAATGATGTGTGTCATGTACAAAGTAGATGTCCTAACCGACTTGCCAAAACTACAGTTTGTTAACAAGAAAATTGTGGAGTGGTTGAAAAACGAGTTTTAATAACTCCAACCTGTGTATTTAAACTTCCCACTTCAACTGTATTTAAAAATAAATGCTGAGTTAAGGACTCTATCAAGCTCTTTTAATCAGGTTGAAAACTGCTTTCCATCACGCAAGAGCAAATATATTACAAATTATCTGTGAACCAAATAGTCTCATGAAAAATAAAATAAAAATAAATAAATGAATAAGGAAAACAGATAAAACCCCTTGCATTCCTCAAAATTAGAGAAAGCCACAGAGGTGTTTGGGAATTAAATGTTCAATGGCAGAGTTGTACTCCCTCTCTAACCCAGGAACCTTGGGTTAAATATAGAATGTCGCACAGAGAGATAGAACTCTGTGCTGTAGGAACAGATTCCATCCGGCAGAATGATTCATAACCTATTTCATTATTAAAACATTCACACATCATTGTTAAAGAACGCAGGGCACAGCTTCCTGCTCTTGCATGCATGGCCCCCACTCAACCAATCACAGCTGGGTGAGGAGGTATTTTACATGTGTATGTTTTTAATTTAATGTTTACTCTAAAGCAGGGGTGGACAATTCACATAATAACTCCCAAACTCTAAAGCAGGGGTGGACAATTCACATATCACATAATAACTCCCAAACTCTAAAGCAGGGGTGGGCAATTCACATAATAACTCCCAAACTCTAAAGCAGGGGTGGACAATTCACATAATAACTCCCAAACTCTAAAGCAGGGGTGGACAATTCACATAATAACTCCCAAACTCTAAAGCAGGGGTGGACAATTCACATATCACATAATAACTCCCAAACTCTAAAGCAGGGGTGGGCAATTCACATAATAACTCCCAAACTCTAAAGCAGGGGTGGACAATTCACATAATAACTCCCAAACTCTAAAGCAGGGGTGGACAATTCACATATCACATAATAACTCCCAAACTCTAAAGCAGGGGTGGACAATTCACATATCACATAATAACTCCCAAACTCTAAAGCAGGGGTGGACAATTCACATAATAACTCCCAAACTCTAAAGCAGGGGTGGGCAATTCACATAATAACTCCCAAACTCTAAAGCAGGGGTGGACAATTCACATAATAACTCCCAAACTCTAAAGCAGGGGTGGACAATTCACATAATAACTCCCAAACTCTAAAGCAGGGGTGGACAATTCACATAATAACTCCCAAACTCTAAAGCAGGGGTGGACAATTCACATAATAACTCCCAAACTCTAAAGCAGGGGTGGACAATTCACATAATAACTCCCAAACTCTAAAGCAGGGGTGGACAATTCACATAATAACTCCCAAACTCTAAAGCAGGGGTGGGCAATTCACATAATAACTCCCAAACTCTAAAGCAGGGGTGGGCAATTCACATAATAACTCCCAAACTCTAAAGCAGGGGTGGACAATTCACATAATAACTCCCAAACTCTAAAGCAGGGGTGGGCAATTCACATAATAACTCCCAAACTCTAAAGCAGGGGTGGACAATTCACATAATAACTCCCAAACTCTAAAGCAGGGGTGGGCAATTCACATAATAACTCCCAAACTCTAAAGCAGGGGTGGACAATTCACATAATAACTCCCAAACTCTAAAGCAGGGGTGGACAATTCACATAATAACTCCCAAACTCTAAAGCAGGGGTGGACAATTCACATATCACATAATAACTCCCAAACTCTAAAGCAGGGGTGGACAATTCACATATCACATAATAACTCCCAAACTCTAAAGCAGGGGTGGACAATTCACATAATAACTCCCAAACTCTAAAGCAGGGGTGGACAATTCACATAATAACTCCCAAACTCTAAAGCAGGGGTGGACAATTCACATATCACATAATAACTCCCAAACTCTAAAGCAGGGGTGGACAATTCACATAATAACTCCCAAACTCTAAAGCAGGGGTGGACAATTCACATATCACATAATAACTCCCAAACTCTAAAGCAGGGGTGGACAATTCACATATCACATAATAACTCCCAAACTCTAAAGCAGGGGTGGACAATTCACATATCACATAATAACTCCCAAACTCTAAAGCAGGGGTGGACAATTCACATATCACATAATAACTCCCAAACTCTAAAGCAGGGGTGGACAATTCACATAATAACTCCCAAACTCTAAAGCAGGGGTGGACAATTCACATAATAACTCCCAAACTCTAAAGCAGGGGTGGACAATTCACATATCACATAATAACTCCCAAACTCTAAAGCAGGGGTGGACAATTCACATATCACATAATAACTCCCAAACTCTAAAGCAGGGGTGGACAACTCCAGTCCTCATGGGGCCTGATTGTTGTCACAGTTTTGCCCCCAGCTCCAGCTAACACACCCGACTCCAATAATCACCCAATCATGGTCTTCAGTTTAGAATGCAATGTGATTCGTCAGCTGTGTAAGGCTTGGGCTGGAGAAGAAGTTCGACACCAATCAGGCTACTGAACAAGTGAAATGAAGTGGGCAGATATGTGAATTGTGACTAATGAAAAAGCATTGGGGGGGGGGGGACTCCCAAATATTTCAAAGTACTCTCAGTAGACCATTTAAAAAAGCCCTTTGTCAACAGGCTGCTTGGCTAATGGCTAGGATAAAAAAGAAACGCCTCTGCCAAACTAGCCTTAATTAAGGGGAAGGCAATGCTTGGTTTTTAATCTCATTAAACTAAATAGGGGGAAACCAATCGTGTTTTAATGTTTCTAAATACGAGATTCACCGGCACAAAAGGAACATCTCTCCTTCCATGGGACACAGTTTGTCATGTCTGGATAGGCTGCTCTACCTCTCTCTCTATAAACCCATGTCTGGATAGGCTGCTCTACCGCTATAAACCCATGTCTGGATAGGATAGGCTGCTCTACCTCTCTATAAACCCATGTCTGGATAGGCTGCTCTACCTCTCTATAAACCCATGTCTGGATAGGCTGCTCTACATCTCTCTCTATAAACCAATGTCTGGATAGGCTGCTCTACCTCTCTATGAACCCATGGCTGCTCTACCTCTCTCTATAAACCCATGGCTGCTCTACCTCTCTATAAACCCATGTCTGGATAGGCTGCTCTACCTCTCTATAAACCCATGTCTGGATAGGCTGCTCTACGTCTCTCTATAAACCCATGTCTGGATAGGCTGCTCTACCTCTCTATAAACACATGTCTGGATAGGCTGCTCTACCTCTCTATAAACCCATGTCTGGATAGGCTGCTCTACCTCTCTATAAACCCATGTCTGGATAGGCTGCTCTACATCTCTCTCTTTAAACCCATGTCTGGATAGGCTGCTCTACCTCTCTATGAACCCATGGCTGCTCTACCTCTCTCTATAAACCCATGGCTGCTCTACCTCTCTATAAACCCATGTCTGGATAGGCTGCTCTCCCTCTCTATAAACCCATGGCTGCTCTACCTCTCTATAAACCCATGTCTGGATAGGCTGCTCTACCTCTCTATAAACCCATGTCTGGATAGGCTGCTCTACGTCTCTCTCTATAAACCCATGTCTGGATAGGCTGCTCTACCTCTCTATAAACCCATGGCTGCTCTACCTCTCTCTATAAACCCATGGCTGCTCTACCTCTCTATAAACCCATGTCTGGATAGGCTGCTCTACCTCTCTATAAACCCATGTCTGGATAGGCTGCTCTACCTCTCTATAAACCCATGTCTGGATAGGCTGCTCTACCTCTCTATAAACCCATGTCTGGATAGGCTGCTCTACCTCTCTATAAACCAATGTCTGGATAGGCTGCTCTACCTCTCTATAAACCCATGTCTGGATAGGCTGCTCTACCTCTCTATAAACCCATGTCTGGATAGGCTGCTCTACCTCTCTATAAACCCATGGCTGCTCTACCCCTCTATAAACCCATGTCTGGATAGGCTGCTCTACGTCTCTATAAACCCATGTCTGGATAGGCTGCTCTACCTCTCTATAAACCCATGGCTGCTCTACCTCTCTATAAACCCATGTCTGGATAGGCTGCTCTACCTCTCTATAAACCCATGTCTGGATAGGCTGCTCTACCTCTCTATAAACCCATGGCTGCTCTACCTCTCTATAAACCCATGTCTGGATAGGCTGCTATACCTCTCTATAAACCCATGGCTGCTCTACCTCTCCATAAACACATGGCTGCTCTACCTCTCTATAAACCCATGGCTGCTCTACCTCTCTATAAACCCATGGCTGCTCTACCTCTCTATAAACCCATGGCTGCTCTACCTCTCTATAAACCCATGCCATTATCAACTGTGTACCTTTTAAGACTTATTTTTTTTGTGGTGCAGGAAATCATCACTTGTTATTAAGGTCACAACTCCCCCCCCCCCCCCCCCCCCCCCCGCCCCCCGCCCAGTGTGCTGTTTTTTATATAATGAAAGCTAAGAGCTACCTGTCTACTACACCTCCTAAGTGCCAGCTGAAAATATAGCCTTTAGTATGTGTACTTTACCTTATTTATACTTGGGATACTATATCCCTTTATCAACAGTAAAAGCTAAAAAAAATTATAAAAAAAATAAAACAATCGCTGGAGGACGTCTTTAAATAGTGATATATTAAGGGGTGACAGACGTAAGAACACAAGACATTTTACTGTAATTGAATACCAAGTAAATCCAGAGAACTAGTTGTCTGCCGGACAGGAAACAGTTGTTGTGTTCACGCTGTCTGCCTCCAGCAGCAGACAGGATCAATGGACCTATTGGGAGATCCCTTCCCTGATAACTCACAGACAAGCAGGGAGATAGATACAGTAGACCAGCTTGTTATCTAATAGGTTTCAATCTACTTCTAATGGCTCTAGTATCCAGGATGACCTTGTAGTTATTGCATCAATCAGCGCCTTAGCTAAAAGCTACCTCTAGAGTAATCTATCTAAGCAGACAGAATCAAAGCAGCTAAGACCTACCTGTCTACTACACCAATCAAACTCTCAGCACATCAACTGCCTTAGCTACAGTATCTGTAAGAATAATCAACTGCCTTAGCTACGGTATCTGTTAGAATAATCAACTGCCTTAGCTACAGTATCTGTCTGTGTAATCAACTGCCTTAGCTACAGTATGTATCTGTTAGAATAATCAACTGCCTTAGCTACAGTATCTGTTAGAATAATCAACTGCCTTAGCTACAGTATGTATCTGTTAGAATAATCAACTGCCTTAGCTACTTAATCTATTAGAATAATCAACTGCCTTAGCTACAGTATCTATTAGAATAATCAACTGCCTTAGCTACAGTATCTGTTAGAATAATCAACTGCCTTAGCTACAGTATCTATTAGAATAATCAACTGCCTTAGCTACAGTATCTGTTAGAATAATCAACTGCCTTAGCTACAGTATCTGTTAGAATAATCAACTGCCTTAGCTACAGTATCTATTAGAATAATCAACTGCCTTAGCTACAGTATCTGTTAGAATAATCAACTGCCTTAGCTACAGTATCTGTTAGAATAATCAACTGCCTTAGCTACAGTATCTGTTAGAATAATCAACTGCCTTAGCTACGGTATCTGTTAGAATAATCAACTGCCTTAGCTACGGTATCTGTTAGAATAATCAACTGCCTTAGCTACAGTATCTGTTAGAATAATCAACTGCCTTAGCTACGGTATCTGTTAGAATAATCAACTGCCTTAGCTACGGTATCTGTTAGAATAATCAACTGCCTTAGCTACAGTATCTGTTAGAATAATCAACTGCCTTAGCTACAGTATCTGTCTGTGTAATCAACTGCCTTAGCTACAGTATGTATCTGTTAGAATAATCAACTGCCTTAGCTACAGTATCTGTTAGAATAATCAACTGCCTTAGCTACAGTATCTGTTAGAATAATCAACTGCCTTAGCTACAGTATATGTTAGAATAATCAACTGCCTTAGCTACAGTATCTGTTAGAATAATCAAGTGCCTTAGCTACGGTATCTGTTAGAATAATCAACTGCCTTAGCTACAGTATCTGTTAGAATAATCAACTGCCTTAGCTACAGTATCTGTTAGAATAATCAACTGCCTTAGCTACGGTATCTGTTAGAATAATCAACTGCCTTAGCTACGGTATGTGTTAGAATAATCAACTGCCTTAGCTACAGTATCTGTTAGAATAATCAACTGCCTTAGCTACAGTATATGTTAGAATAATCAACTGCCTTAGCTACAGTATCTGTTAGAATAATCAACTGCCTTAGCTACGGTATCTGTTAGAATAATCAACTGCCTTAGCTACGGTATCTGTTAGAATAATCAACTGCCTTAGCTACGGTATGTGTTAGAATAATCAACTGCCTTAGCTACAGTATCTGTTAGAATAATCAACTGCCTTAGCTACGGTATCTGTTAGAATAATCAACCGCCTTAGCTACGGTATCTGTTAGAATAATCAACCGCCTTAGCTACGGTATCTGTTAGAATAATCAACTGCCTTAGCTACGGTATCTGTTAGAATAATCAACTGCCTTAGCTACAGTATCTGTTAGAATAATCAACTGCCTTAGCTACGGTATCTGTTAGAATAATCAACTGCCTTAGCTACAGTATCTGTTAGAATAATCAACTGCCTTAGCTACGGTATCTGTTAGAATAATCAACTGCCTTAGCTACGGTATGTGTTAATATGCTGCCTAATCTACAAAGTCACCCTTTGTTTAGAATGTGAGTAATAGAAGCTCTGAGTCATCATGACCGTCGTGTTCCTATGGGGACGGCAACAAGAGGCAGATCATCTGAATAAAGTAGTTCTCCATCAGCTCTCCCCATGGCGAGCTCTCCTACAGTAGGTATACCAGTCACTCTCCTACAGTAGGTATACCAGTCACTCTCCTACTGTCTCTGTATACCAGTCACTCTCCTAATGTCTGTTTACCAGTCATTCTCCTACTGTCTGTATACCAGTCACTCTTCTACTGTCTGTATACCAGTCACTCTCCTACTGTCTGTATACCAGTCACTCTCCTACTGTCTGTATACCAGTCACTCTCCTACTCTCTGTATACCAGTCACACTCCTACAGTAGGTATACCAGTCACTCTCCTACTGTCTGTATACCAGTCACTCTCCTACTGTCTCTGTATACCATTCACTCTCCTACTGTCTCTGTATACCATTCACTCTCCTACTGTCTGTATACCAGTCACTATCCTACAGTAGGTATACCATTCACTCTCCTACTGTCTGTATACCAGTCACTCTCCTACTGTCTGTATACCAGTCACTCTCCTACAGTAGGTATACCAGTCACTCTCCTACTGTCTGTATACCAGTCACTCTCCTACTGTCTCTGTATACCATTCACTCTCCTACTGTCTGTATACCAGTCACTCTCCTACTGTCTGTATACCAGTCACTCTCCTACTGCCTCTGTATACCAGTCACTCTCCTACTGTCTGTATACCAGTCACTCTCCTACAGTAGGTATACCAGTCATTCTCCTACTGCCTCTGTATACCAGTCACTCTCCTACTGTCTGTATACCAGTCACTCTCCTACTGTCTGTATACCAGTCACTCTCCTACAGTAGGTATACCAGTCACTCTCCTACTGTCTCTGTATACCAGTCACTCTCCTACTGTCTGTATACCAGTCACTCTCCTACTGTCTGTATTCCAGACAATCTATATTCAGTGTTGTAAAGATGTACAAACGGTTAAAGTACAAAGGGGAAAATAAATAAGCATAAATATGGGTTGTATTTACAATGGTGTGTGTTCTTCACTGGTTGCCCTTTTCTCGTGGCAACAGGTCACAAATCCTTCTGCTGTGATGCACACTGTGGAATTTCACCCAGTATATATGGGAGTTTATCAAAATTGGATTTGTTTTCGAATTCTTTGTGGATCTGTGTAATCTGAGGGAAATATGTCTCTCTAATATGGTCATACATTGGGCAGGAGGTTAGGAAGTGCAGCTCAGTTTCCACCTCATTTTGTGGGCAGTGAGCACATAGCCTGTCTTCTCTTGAGAGCCATGTCTGCCTACGGCGGCCTTTCTCAATAGCAAGGCTATGCTCACTGAGTCTGTACATAGTCAAAGCTTTCCTTAATTTTGGGTCAGTCACAGTGGTCAGGTATTCTGCCACTGTGTACTCTCTGTTTAGGGACAAATAGCATTCTAGTTTACTCTGTTTTTGGTTCATTCTTTCCATGTATCAAGTAATTATCTTTTTGTTTTCTCGTGATTTGTTTGGGTCTAATTGTGCTGCTGTCCTAGAGCTCTGTGGGATCTGTTTGTGTTTGTGAACAGAGCCCCAGGACCAGCTTGCTCTCTCTCTCTCTTTCGCTCTCTCTCTCTCTTCAAATGGGCTTTATTAGCATGGGAAACATGTTTACATTGCCAATGCAAGTGAAATAAACAAAACAAGTGAGAAGACAAACATCAACATCAAAACTATTAGAATGTAACAGTAAATATTGCACTCAAAAATAAATTTCAAGAGTTATATTATCAGCTATCAAAATTGTTTTAGCAATGTGCAAATAGTTGTAGTATGAATAGTATGGGAAAACAAATAAATGTGGGTTGTATTTACAATGTTGTTTGTGCTCCACTTTCTCATGGCAACAGGCCACAAATCTTGCTGCTGTGATGGCACGCTGTGGTATTTCACCCAGTAGATATGGGAGTTTATCAAAATCGGGTTTGATGTCTAATTATTTGTGGATCTGTGTAATCTGAGGGAAATATGTGTCTCTAATATGGTCATACATTTGACAGGAGGTTAGTATTCATATAATGACAGAGCTATAGGTGCCAGTGGAATCCCGACAGGTCCATCTGTCCCCAACACCATTACCCCATTACCACCAATACTTCACCCTGGTCCATTTGTCCTAAAACGCACTTCAGCCTCCTTCTCCTGCTTTCCCTTTTAAAAGAGCATGCCAATAGTCGATTTATGCCAATAGTCGATTTATGCCAATAGTCGATTTATGCCAATAGTCGATTTATGCCAATAGTCGATTCATGCCAATAGTCGATTCATGCCAATAGTCGATTTATGCTAATAGTCAATTTATGCCAATAGTCTATTGATGTCAAAAGTCGATTTATGCCAAAAGTTGATTTATGTCGATTTATGCCAATAGTCGATTCATGCCAATAGTCGATTCATGCCAATTGTCGATTTATGCTAATAGTCAATTTATGCCAATAGTCTATTGATGTCAAAAGTCGATTTATGCCAAAAGTTGATTTATGTCGATTTATGCTAATAGACGATTTATGTCAATTCATGCCAAAAGTCCCTACTCTACTAGAATCAGCAAGAAACACTATGGGAGATGAATACAGGGATTTAAACACTATATATTAGTGAGGAGCTGGGTAAAGGGATTTAAACACTATATATTAGTGAGGAGCTGGGTACAGGGATTTAAACACTATATATTAGTGAGGAGCTGGGTACAGGGATTTAAACACTATATATTAGTGAGGAGCTGGGTACAGGGATTTAAAAACACTATATATTAGTGAGGAGCTGGGTACAGGGATTTAAAAACACTATATATTAGTGAGGAGCTGGGTACAGGGATTTAAACACTATATATTAGTGAGGAGCTGGGTACAGGGATTTAAACACTATATATTAGTGAGGAGCTGGGTACAGGGATTTAAAAACACTATATATTAGTGAGGAGCTGGGTACAGGGATTTAAACACTATATATTAGTGAGGAGCTGGGTACAGGGATTTAAACACTATATATTAGTGAGGAGCTGGGTACAGGGATTTAAACACTATATATTAGTGAGGAGCTGGGTAAAGGGATTTAAACACTATATATTAGTGAGGAGCTGGGTAAAGGGATTTAAACACTATATATTAGTGAGGAGCTGGGTACAGGGATTTAAACACTATATATTAGTGAGGAGCTGGGTACAGGGATTTAAACACTATATATTAGTGAGGAGCTGGGTAAAGGGATTTAAACACTATATATTAGTGAGGAGCTGGGTACAGGGATTTAAACACTATATATTACTGAGGAGCTGGGTACAGGGATTTAAACACCATAGATAACTACATTCAGTTTTCAGTTCTTCGCTCCCCGGCTGGGGTCCTGCGTGCTCTGGGCATTGCTGACTCAAATGAACGAAATTAGTCGAACGATTCGTTCCTTTGACTGAACCGGTCGATAAGATCCGAGTCAGTAAAAAGAGCCGAACTTACGATCGCTACAGTAGTCAAACACAACCGTGTTAGTTTTTGTTTGATTTTTCGCAGACATCAAAAGTGGTCTGCTGATGTGGTTTAAGCATTGTTGTAGATTTAAAACATTCAATTGTGTTATTTTTCTACAAAGCTACATCACCTATAATAACCCTATCTACAAAGCTACATCACCCAGAATAACCCGATCTACAAACTAAAGCACCTATAATAACCCTGTCTGCAAAGCTACATCACCCATAATAACCCTATCTACAAAGCTACATCACCCATAATAACCCTGTCTACAAAGCTACATCACCCATAATAACCCTGTCTACAAAGCTACATCACCTGTAATAACCCTGTCTACAAAGCTACATCACCCATAATAACCCTCTCTACAAAGCTACGTCACCTGTAATAACCCTGTCTACAAAGCTACATCACCCGTAATATCCCTGTCTACAAAGCTACATCACCCGTAATATCCCTGTCTACAAAGCTACATCACCCGTAATAACCCAGCCAGTAATCCACAATCTGAATTGGAACAAAGGGCTGGCTCTGGTTGTGAGGCTTTGACTAGAGAAGATATACAAAGGCTGGGTGGTCACACACACACACACACACACACACACACACACACACACACACACACACACACTCTCTCTCTCTCTGTCTTTGACTGATGTGATGCTGTGTCGAGGGAGGGAGGGCATGACGAAGCCGGCTGATTCCTGGACCCCAGGGTTAAGTGGGGAGAAACGAACGGCTTCGTATCAAACAGAAATTACCATCTCATTTTCCTCACAGACAGGCTGTTATTAAAGTGTAGCAGGCAGTGGACAGGTATTAGATGTCATAAAGCATGTGGAGACATTTACAAATACGCAGCTGCCTGTCTGAATCTGCCTGAGTCTGTCTGGAACGCACATCCAGCGCGATGATGGAGAGGGGACTGATGAGAGGAGAAGATGGTGGAGGAAACTCTCTCTCTCTTTCTTTTATTCTCATTATTTTTGTGAGAATTTAGAGTTCAGTGTAAAAAGTCTTGGTGGCCATTTGATTAATTGTTCAGCAGTCTTATGGCTTGGGGGAAGAAGCTGTTGAAGAGCCTTTTCGACCCTGGACTTGGCACTCTGGTTCCGTTTGCCGTGCAGAAGCAGAGAGAACAGTCTATGACTTGGGTGACTGGAGTCTTTGACAATTTTTTGGTGCTTCCTCTGACACCGCCTGGTATAGAGGTCCTGGATGGCAGGAAGCTTGGCCCAAGTGATGTACTGGGCTGAATGCATTACCCTCTGTAGCGCCTTACGGTCAGATGCCGAGCAGTTGCCATACCAGGCGGTGATGCAAGGGATGCTCTCGATGGTGCAGCTGTAGAACTTTTTGAGGATCTGGGGACCCATGACAAATCTTTACAGTCTCCTGAGGGGGGAAATGTGTTGTTGCACCCTCTTAACGAATGTCTTGGTGTGTTTGGACCATAATAGTTTGTTGGTGATGTGGACACCAAGGAACTTGAAACTCTCGACCGCCTCACTACAGCCCCGTCGATGTTAACAGGGTCCTGTTCGGCCCGCCTTTTCCTGTAGTCCACGATCAGCTCCTTTGTCTTGCTCACGTTGAGGGAGAGGTTGTTGTCCTGTCTCAGCGGTGTCAGTGACCATTGTTGTGTCGTCAGCAAACTTAATGATGGTGTTGAAGTCGTGCGTGGCCACACAGTCGTGGGTGAACAGGGAGTACAGGAGGGGACTAATCACGCACCCCGAGGGGCCCCCCCGTGTTGAGGATCAGCGTGGCAGATGTGTTGTTGCCTACCCTTACCACCTGGGGGCAGCCCGTCAGGAAGACCAGGTTCCAGTTTCAGAGGGAGGTGTTTAGTCCCAGGCTTCTTAGCTTAGTGATGAGCTTTGTGGGAACTATGGTGTTGAACGCTGAGCTGTAGTCAATAAACAGAATTCTCACGTAGGTGTTCCTTTTGTCCAGCTGGAAAAGGGCAGTGTGGAGTGTGTGAGTGAGATTGCTTCATCTGTGGATCTGTTGGGGCGGTATGCGAATTGGAGCGGATCTAGGGTTTCCAGGATGATGGTGTTGATGTCAGCCATGACCAGCCTTTCAAAGCAATTCATGGCTACCGACGTGAGTGCTACGGGTCGGTAGTCATTTAGGCAGCTGACCTTCGCTTCCTTGGGCACAGAAACTATGGTGGTCTGCTTGAAAACATGTAGGCATTACAGACTTGGTTGAAAATGTCAATGAAGACACTTGACAGTTGGTCCGAACATGCTCTGAGTACACGTCCTGGTAATCCGTCTGGCCCCGCGGCCTTGTGAATGTTGACCTGTTTAAAGGTCTTGCTCACATTAGCTACGGAGAGCGTGATCACACAGTCGTACGGACCAGCTGGTGCTCTCATGTATGCTCAGTGTTGCTTGGCCTGAAGAGAGCATAAATTGGCATTTACCATGTCTGGTAGCCTCTCGTCACTGGGTAGCTCGCGGCTGGGTTTCCCTTTGTAGTCCGTAATAGTTTTCAAGCCCTGCCACATCCAACGAGCATCAGAGCCGGTGTAGTAGGATTCAATCTTAGTCATGCATTGACGCTTTGCCTGTTTGATGGTTCCTCTGAGGGCTTAGCGGGATTTCTTATGCGCGTCTGGATTAGTGTCCTGCACCTTGAAAAGCGCCAGCTCTAGCCTTTAGCTCGGTGCGGATGTTGCCTGTAATCCATGGATTCTGGTTGGAATATGAATGGTGACCGTACGTCGATGCAGAACAGTCCTGTAACTTAGCATCCGCGTCATCTGACCTCTACCGTATTGAGCGAGTCACTGGTACTTCCTGCTTTTTGTTTTTGTTTGTCAGCGGGAATCAGAAGGATAGAATTATGGTCAGATTTGCCAAATGGAAGGGTGAAGGATAGCTTTTAATGCATCTCTGTGTGTGGTCTAGAGTTGTTTTTCCTCTGGTTGCACATTTAACATGCTGGTAGAAATGAGGTAAAACAGATTTAAGTTTCCCTGCATTAAAGTCCCCGGCCACTAGGAGCACCGCCTCTGGGTGAGTATTGTCTTGTTTGCTTATGGCCCTTATAGAGGTGGTTGAGTGCGGTCTTAGTAACAGCATCGGTTTGTGGTGGTAAATAGACAGCTATGAAAAATATAGATGAAAACTCTCTTGGTAGATAGTGTGGTCTACAGCTTGAGGATCTCTACCTCAGGCGAGGCTAACCCTAACCTCGAGACTTCTTTAATATTAGGCATTGCGCACCAGTTTTTATTGACAAAAAAGACACACACCCTGTCCCTCTTCTTACCAGACGTAGCTGAAAATCTTTATATTATACGTGTCGTCATTCAGCCACGACTCGGTGAAACATAAGATATTACAGTTGTTTATGTCCCGTTGGTAGGATAGTCTCGAGCGGAGATCATCCAGTTTATTTTCCAGTGGTCGCACGTTGGCCAATAGAACGGATGGTAGAGGCAGGTTACCCACTGGCCGACAGATTCTCACAAGGCACTCCGATCTCCGCCCCCTGTATTTCTGTCTTTTCTTTTCTTCACGTGAATGATGGGGATTTGGGCCTGGTCTCCTTCACGTCAGACTCATAAAAGAAAAATGATTTGTCCAGTTCGAGGTGAGTAATCACTGTTGTGATATCCAGAAGCTCTTTTCGGTCATAAGATACATTAGGTACAAAATAAGTTACAAACAATGCGAAAAAATAAACAAAATCGGCACGGTTTGTTATGAGCCTGTAAAATGGCAGCCATCCCTTCCGGCGCCATTGAATCCCGGGATAGAAGGGGATACAGTGTCCATTGTGAGAGCTACCATAAAGCATATACTCATAATACACCATCTAAATCTCATTACAGCGTTAGCACTGTAGTAGTACTGAACATCTAGGAATGGAGACGGGCTGGTTGACTTTAAGATCTCTTTAAATTTCACAATTAAAAAAAAAAATTTTTTTGCAAACACTCTCGTCCAGAGTAACATACAGGAGCAATTTGAGTTAAGTGCTTTACTCAAGGGAACATTGACAGATATTTCACCCTATTCGACTCAGGGATTTGAACCAGCGAACAACCCCCCCCCCCATGGTCAAATTAAAATGCTGAGTGGGTAATGTACACAGTAGGGACAAAAACTAACATCCACCTCACGATATATTACCTCACAATATACTACCTCACAGTATATTACCTCACAACCTCACAATATACTACCTCACAATATACTACCTCACAATATACTACCTCACGATAAACTACCTCACGATAAACTACCTCACAATATACTACCTCACAGTATACTACCTCACAACCTCACAATATACTACCTCACAATATACTACCTCACGATATACTACCTCACGATATACTACCTCACGATATACTACCTCACGATATACTACTTCACAGTATATTACCTCACAACCTCACAATATACTATCTCACAATATACTACCCCACAATATATTATCTCACAATCCACTACCTTACAATATACTATCTCATGTTGTTTACCTCTGATAACCTAGAAGCTGCTCCCTTGACACCAAACTGAGAAAACAATCAGCTCATTCTTACAGCGCAACCATAGAATCAGCTGCTTAGTGGATCAATGTACTGCAAAGCTGTGTTTGAATCTGGGGGTGTGGTAGGGGGGTGGGTCAGTTGTCTATTCACTGCTGTGATTGGTGGAGTGAGTGACCGATACAAAAGTGTAGCGTGTCAGTGACTGCCTGACGACAGTGTGGTAGTGTGGTGCCTCCGATACCTACCTGATATGTGTTGTCAAAGCTGTCATACATGAACCTCGTGATCAGAGATGTCTTCCCAACTACAAGAAAAAACAAAGATAGAGGGATAGAGAGAAAGAGAGAGAGGGATAGAGAGAGAGAGAGAGAGAGAGATAGAGAGAAAGAGAGAGGGATAGAGAGAAAGAAAGAGGGATAGAGAGAGAGAGAGGGATAGAGAGAGAGAGAGAGAGAGAGAGAGAGAGAGATGTGGGGTTAAATGGGTTTTTGAACAGAGAGAGTGACATTCCAGCTGTTTGTGCTGAAACAGTGAATACATAATGACTACACTTTAGGGGAGGTGCACTGTCTAACAGAAGAAACTATACGAATAACAAACACCCCGATGAAGAGAGATCTTTAGCCTGAGGACTTATTAATTTCATACAACAACAAAAAAATTCTTAGCATTTTCCACAATAAAGCTTTTTCATATGTTGGCAATATAGGATGATATCTGTAATATTTCCTTTAGATGTTCTTTTCACAGGCCAGATAGGAAATGAGAAAGGTTATCAGACCTGGTGCAGGGCTAGAATGTGCCTCAATATAACCCTCTGAAATGGTGCACTTTGCAACCAAAGTCTCGTTCTCTTCTCAGGCTTTTCATGTTAGCAGACACTCTTAGCAACTTACAGGTGCAATTAGGTAGAGGGCACATCGACAGATTTGAAAGGATTCGAACACTCTTAACCGCTAGGCTACCCGCAAGGCCATCCGCTAGGTTACTCGCTAGGCTACTCGCTAGGCTACCCGCTAGGTTACTCGCTAGGCTACCCGCTAGGTTACTCGCTAGGCTACTCGCTAGGCTACTCTCCAGGCTACCCGCTAGGTTACTCGCTAGGCTACTCGCTAGGCTACCCACTAGGTTACCTGCTAGGCCACTTGTTAGGCCATGTGCTAGGTTACTCGCTAGGCCACTCGCTAGGCTACCCGCTAGGCTCAGCTATGGTCCAGGGTCGTTGAAAGTACTTGAGGAAATGACACATCCTCAACAGTGCGCTGCCTGTGCAAACACACACAGACACAGACACAGGTAAACCACCTGCTGGTTAACGCACACACATACAGTCGGGGGGCTTTGGAGGTGGCTCATATGTAATCAGAGAGGGAAAAGCCTGGTTCTGCTCTAGTTGACGAGGCTGGCATGACAAGGAAAGCTCTCGTCCACAAGTCATTTAAATGCTAATTTCCCCAAAGACACAAGACTGTCAGATTTTACAGTGAAATGGATTTGAATGAATAGGGCTCATAGGGCCTGGTAGAAACCTAGCTAGCACATTTGGTTCCTTGGAAGTTGTGGGAATGTACATTCTTTATTTCACATTGATTGTGACAACAAAGCTGTACATTTCCTGATCGGTAAACTGAAGAAAAAAATGTAAACATTCTGAGAACAGAAGATAAAGTTTTGCCTGATCTGGGAAGCTTTTATTTTTCGGTTGCAGGGAGGTTCTGAGAACGTTTTACTCTGGTTCCAGGGAGGTTCTGAGAACGTTTTACTCTGGTTCTAGGGAGGTTCTGAGAACATTTAACTCTGGTTCTAGGGAGGTTCTGAAAACGTTTAACTCTGGTTCTAGGGAGGTTCTGAGAACGTTTTAATCTGGTTCCAGGGAGGTTCTGAGAACGTTTAACTCTGGTTCCAGGGAGGTTCTGAGAACGTTTTACTCTGGTTCTAGGGAGGTTCTGAGAACGTTTAACTCTGGTTCTAGGGAGGTTCTGAGAACATTTAACTCTGGTTCTAGGGAGGTTCTGAGAACATTTTAATCTGGTTCCAGGGAGGTTCTGAGAACATTTTACTCTGGTTCCTTGAAAGTTTTCCTGGGAGGTTTTATTATTTTTGGTGTGGAGACCAGTGGTGCCCCTACTGTCTCTCTGTGGTGTAGAGCCCAGTGGTGCCCCTACTGTCTCTCTGTGGTGTAGAGCCCAATGGTGCCCCTACTGTCTCTCTGTGGTGTAGAGCCCTGTGGTGCCCCTACTGTCTCTCTGTGGTGTAGAGCCCTGTGGTGCCTCTACTGTCTCTCTGTGGTGTAGAGCCCAGTGGTGCCCCTACTGTCTCTCTGTGGTGTAGAGCCCTGTGGTGCCTCTACTATCTCTCTGTGGTGTAGAGCCCTGTGGTGCCTCTACTATCTCTCTGTGGTGTAGAGCCCAGTGATGCCCCTACTGTCTCTCTGTGGTGTAGAGCCTTAGTGGTGCCCCTACTGTCTCTCTGTGGTGTAGAGCCCAGTGGTGCTTCTACTGTCTCTCTGTGGTGTAGAGCCCCAACCACTGTCCCAATAAGGGATATCTCTTAATGCTTTTTGGGCCAGTATAATTTAGGCCCTGTCCAAAAGAAGCTCCTCCTCACAAGGCACTTATGTAGATGAAACAATCTGCCAGATGTAAGCAATAGGTAGAATACACGTTGAAGTCAATTTAAGCTCTGTAAAACGATTTGACTGAACGTAGTGATTCATGAGTATCATTAAAACAGGTTAACATGCCCCACCAACTTTAGAAAACTATACAGAAAGAGCTTTTACATTTCTGAAAGAAGTAAATCAAATCAACTGAATGATGAGACTAGTCAGATGAACTGATAGCTGACACAGACATGGAGGAGTAGAGGGGAGATCGGAGTACCGTGAACCAACAGGTTGCGGGTTCAAATCCCAGGTGAGGACATGTTGAATAATAATTACTGAACATTCGCAATGGAATCATGTATGTCAAATATGTACGTTGAAAACAGTTTGAGTATCCCTTGACAACAGATGACGAGCCATGAATGGATCAGTGGTTCACCAATCAGGGCCTCGATTTGCTCGGCAACAGGTACAAGATGTGATGTGTGATTAAACTATTCTTGGGTGGGAGCCAATGTCCTGAAAACTGATTCACAGACAACGTTCCCATTACACATTATATTGAATATATTCTGAGAACTCTGAGTATGTTTGGGGGGGTCATTGATGGAATATTCTCCTAACCAACAGAGAACTGGACACATTAATGTTCATTTAACATGTCTAGAACATTAATATATTTAGTTCTGAGAACATGGTAACCACTTTCTGGGTAAGTTCTGTTAGACATTAATAAGGGAATGGTAACCACTTTCTGGGTAAGTTCTGTTAGACATTAATAAGGGAATGGGAACCACTTTCTGGGTAAGTTCTGTTAGACATTAATAAGGGAATGGTAACCACTTTCTGGGTAAGTTCTGTTAGACATTAATAAGGGAATGGTCTAATGGGAACATTTATTACACATCAAGGGAACATTCCTATGAAAACACAAGCTAGTTACCTAACAAGACTCTTAAGGGAACGTTCTCTAAAGTTGTGGGAACGTTTGTTGTTAGCTGGGGAGGAGCCTACCATATCCATCTCAGCCTGGGAGGATCCACGGCCCCTCAGGGCTGAACATACCTGTCCTGCAACCGCCTCACTCTTCCACTTCCTCCTCCTCCCTCTACCTCCACTCCATCCTCAGTAACTCTGCCTGCTCCTCCACTCCTCCTCAGTAACTCTGCCTGCTCCTCCACTCCTCCTCAGAAACTCTGCCTGCTCCTCCACTCCTCCTCAGTAACTCTGCTTGCTCCTCCACTCCTCCTCCTCCCTCTACCTCCACTCCTCCTCAGTAACTCTGCCTGCTCCTCCACTCCTCCTCAGTAACTCTGCCTGCTCCTCCACTCTTCCTCAGTAACTCTGCTTGCTCCTCCACTCCTCCTCCTCCCTCTACCTCCACTCCTCCTCAGTAACTCTGCCTGCTCCTCCACTCTTCCTCAGTAACTCTGCTTGCTCCTCCACTCCTCCTCCTCCCTCTACCTCCACTCCTCCTCAGTAACTCTGCCTGCTCCTCCACTCCTCCTCAGTAACTCTGCCTGCTCCTCCACTCCTCCTCCTCCCTCTACGGGGAACAGATCTGTTTTCCAGACCTGTTCTTTTCCTGCTCCTGGGTTAACTGTTTGAATCCTGCTCTAAAGGTCCACAACAAAGCCAAGAGAAACACCCTGAACAGGATTGTTGTTGTTGTTGTTGAAACTGTTCACCCACATCACGTTTATTTAAGAAGGTGAATCACAATCGATGGTTGCTGGTGAACAACGCTGTTTTTCACATTGTTAAAGATGGTTGATATTAGCACAGGCATGGAGTTTTCCTTTTCAGAATTTAGTGAGAAAATGGTGATTCTCCTTAACCTTTATGCCAACAAGTCACGTTTTCCATTCCTCTGATCTTTCACCTAGATTATATCTGTCATGTTTAACACCATAGTGATTATATATATCATATGTAACACTAGTGATTATAAATATCATATGTAACCCCATAGTGATTATATATATCATATGTAACACTATAGTGATTATATATATCATATGTAACCCCATAGTGATTATATATATCATATGTAACCCCATAGTGATTATATATATCATATGTAACACTATAGTGATTATATATATCATATGTAACCCCATAGTGATTATATATATCATATGTAACACTATAGTGATTATATATATCATATGTAACCCCATAGTGATTATATATATCATATGTAACCCCATAGTGATTATATATATCATATGTAACCCCATAGTGATTATATATATCACATGTAACACTATAGTGATTATATATATCATATGTAACCCCATAGTGATTATATATATCATATGTAACACTATAGTGATTATATATATCATATGTAACCCCATAGTGATTATATATATCATATGTAACCCCATAGTGATTATATATATCATGTAACACTATAGTGATTATATATATCATATGTAACCCTATAGTGATTATATATATCATATGTAACCCCATAGTGATTATATATATCATATGTAACACCATAGTGATTATATATATCATATGTAACCCCATAGTGATTATATATCATATTTAACCCCATAGTGATTATATATCATATGTAACCCCATAGTGATTATATATATCATATGTAACCCCATAGTGATTATATATATCATGTAACACTATAGTGATTATATATATCATATGTAACCCCATAGTGATTATATATATCATGTAACACTATAGTGATTATATATATCATATGTAACCCCATAGTGATTATATATATCATATTTAACCCCATAGTGATTATATATCATATTTAACCCCATAGTGATTATAAATATCATATGTAACCCCATAGTGATTATAAATATCATATGTAACCCCATAGTGATTATAAATATCATATGTAACCCCATAGTGATTATATATATCATATGTAACCCCATAGTGATTATATATATCATGTAACACTATAATGATTATATATATCATATGTAACCCCATAGTGATTATATATATCATGTAACACTATAGTGATTATATATATCATATGTAACCCCATAGTGATTATATATATCATATGTAACCCCATAGTGATTATGTATATCATGTAACACTATAGTGATTATATCTATCATATGTAACACTATAGTGATTATATATATCATATTTAACCCCATAGTGATTATATATATCATATGTAACCCCATAGTGATTATATATATCATATGTAACCCCATAGTGATTATATATATCATATGTAACCCCATAGTGATTATATATATCATGTAACACTATAGTGATTATATATATCATATGTAACATCATAGTGATTATATATATCATAATTAACCCCATAGTGATTATATATATCATATGTAACCCCATAGTGATTATATATATCATATGTAACCCCATAGTGATTATATATATCATATGTAACCCCATAGTGATTATATATATCATATGTAACCCCATAGTGATTATATATATCATATGTAACCCCATAGTGATTATATATATCATATTTAACCCCATAGTGATTATATATATCATATGTAACCCCATAGTGATTATATATATCATATGTAACCCCATAGTGATTATATATATCATATGTAACACTATAGTGATTATATATATATCATATGTAACCCCATAGTGATTATATATATCATATGTAACCCCATAGTGATTATATATATCATATTTAACCCCATAGTGATTATATATATCATATGTAACCCCATAGTGATTTTATATATCATGTAACACTATAGTGATTATATATATCATATTTAACCCCATAGTGATTATATATATATCATATGTAACACTAGTGATTATATATATCATATGTAACACTATAGTGATTATATATATCATATGTAACACTAGTGATTATATATATCATATGTAACACTATAGTGATTATATATATCATATGTAACACTAGTGATTATAAATATCATATGTAACCCCATAGTGATTATATATATCATATGTAACCCCATAGTGATTATATATATCATATGTAACCCCATAGTGATTATATATATCATATGTAACACTATAGTGATTATATATATATCATATGTAACCCCATAGTGATTATATATCATATGTAACCCCATAGTGATTATATATATCATATTTAACCCCATAGTGATTATATATATCATATGTAACCCCATAGTGATTTTATATATCATGTAACACTATAGTGATTATATATATATCATATGTAACCCCATAGTGATTATATATCATATGTAACCCCATAGTGATTATATATATCATATGTAACACCATAGTGATTATATATATATCATATTTAACCCCATAGTGATTATATATATCATATTTAACCCCATAGTGATTATATATATCATATGTAACACTAGTGATTATATATATCATATGTAACACTATAGTGATTATATATATCATATGTAACACTAGTGATTATAAATATCATATGTAACACTATAGTGATTATATATATCATATGTAACCCCATAGTGATTATATCTATCATGTAACCCCATAGTGATTATAAATATCATATGTAACCCCATAGTGATTATATATATCATATGTAACCCCATAGTGATTATATATATCATATGTAACCCCATAGTGATTATATCTATCATATGTAACCCCATAGTGATTATATATATCATATGTAACACTAGTGATTATATATATATCATATGTAACACTATAGTGATTATATCTATCATATGTAACACTATAGTGATTATATCTGTCATGTTTAACACTATAGTGATTATATATATCATATGTAACCCCATAGTGATTATATATATCATATTTAACCCCATAGTGATTATATATATCATATGTAACACTATAGTGATTATATATCATATGTAACACTATAGTGATTATATCTATCATATTTAACCCCATAGTGATTACATATATCATATGTAACCCCATAGTTATTATATATCATATTTAACCCCATAGTGATTATATCTATCATGTAACACTATAGTGATTATAAATATAATATGTAACACTATAGTGATTATATATATCATATGTAACCCTAGTGATTATATATATCATATGTAACCCCATAGTGATTATATATCATATGTAACACCATAGTGAGTATATCATATGTAACCCCATAGTGATTATATATATCATATGTAACCCCATAGTGATTATATATATCATATGTAACACCATCACCAAACCCTTGGCTCTGACTGTTGTTGTCCAACTGAATAATTAAAATGAAACTGCTCGTTCTATAAAGAAACCAAATGGCACGTGTCAATCAAGCTTAGCCAGTAACATCACAAACACATATTTGGCACAGTGAACAACACCACAGGCATCAGTGCTCATACTCTACGCAAAGCATCTCAGAGTAGGACTGCTGGTCTAGGATCAGTTTAGCATTTTAGCTCAGAAGGAGTAAGACGATACGGACAGGTCCTAGTTCAGCACTCAGCACAATATGGGCCCAGACACTGGTTCGAACTTTTAGTGGTCCGACTGAGGAATCCAAATTCAACCCCACCCCTTACCTTCTGTGGGAAACCACAGAGGAAAATGTAACATGTCAATCAAGCTAACCCATAACAAACATACTGTATGTCACAATGAATTTGTACTGAGATTGACAAATTCCTTTGGTCTGGTCTGGTCTGTCAAATAAACACCATAGAGTCATCACCCAGCTAACACAATTGGATCTTTTTTTTTTTTACGTTGGTAGTGGGAACGAAGCCATATGTTTCCTGATAACATAACGTTTTCTAAAACGTTCCGAGAACATTAGTGAACATTTCACCTGTTCTGGGAACGTTTATGTTTTAGGTTGCAGGGAGGTTCTGAGAACGTTTATGTTTTAGGTTGCAGGGAGGTTCTGGGAACGTTTATGTTTTAGGTTGCAGGGAGGTTCTGAGAACGTTTATGTTTTAGGTTGCAGGGAGGTTCTGAGAACGTTTATGTTTTAGGTTGCAGGGAGGTTCTGGGACCGTTTATGTTTTAGGTTGCAGGGAGGTTCTGAGAACGTTTATGTTTTAGGTTGCAGGGAGGTTCTGAGAACGTTTATGTTTTAGGTTGCAGGGAGGTTCTGAGAACGTTTATGTTTTAGGTTGCAGGGAGGTTCTGAGAACGTTTATGTTTTAGGTTGCAGGGAGGTTCTGGGAACGTTTATGTTTTAGGTTGCAGGGAGGTTCTGGGAACGTTTATGTTTAGATATGCTTAGATATTAAATTAGTGGGCACAGCCAACTCTTGAATACACTTAACAAGATAGAGGATAGAGAGAGTTTTGTTGATACTGAGAACAGAATCTATTTAGAAATAACATAAATCGGATGTTCTCTTAACGTTATATATTTTCTTGTGGTTTTCATGGACATTTTTCTTTATGTTCTTGGAACAATTTGAGAAAATGCCTTTAACTATGCTGCATATTTACCAGAAAGACACATAGCCTGGTTCCTCTCTAGGTTTCTTCCTAGGTTTTGGCCTTTCTAGGGAGTTTTTCCTAGCCACCGTGCTTCTACACCTGCATTGCTTGCTGTTTGGGGTTTTAGGCTGGGTTTCTGTACAGCACTTTGAAATGTCAGCTGATGTACGAAGGGCTATATAAATACATTTGATTTGATTTGATTTGAAAGTTGTGGACAGGTTCTATGCAAAATAACTATAGGACAACAAACACCCTCACCAAGCTCTGAGAAACATATGGTTCTCAGAACGTTACGTGCTACCTGGGAAGTGTGTGTGTGTGTGTGTGTGCGCGTATGTCGGATATTGATCTGTGATCTAAGGAGGGGTGTTTTAGCGTTGCTTGTCTATAAACGTCTGTTAGAGACAGTCAATGAGGAGGGTTATTAGAGGAGATAGAGGCTTTCTCTGCCAGCCAGGTGTGTTGTAGCTGTATGTTATGAACCAATCAAATCTATCTTGGCTCTGACTGTGTAGAATAGAGAGATAGGACAGATATTACTAGCCTGGGTGCCAGGCTGAGACAGGACAGATATAACTAGCGTGGGTGCCAGGCTGAGACAGGACAGATATAACTAGCGTGGGTGCCAGGCTGAGACAGGACAGATATAACTAGCGTGGGTGCCAGGCTGAGACAGGACATATATAACTAGCCTGGGTGCCAGTCTGAGACAGGACAGATATTACTAGCCTGGGTGCCAGGCTGTTTCTGCTCTCCTTTGGGCTCCTGAGTGGCGCAGTGGTCTAAGGCACTGCATCTCAGTCACTGGTTCGAATCCAAGCTGTATAACATCCGGCCGTGAGTGGAAGTCCCATTGGCGGCGCACAATTGGCCAAGAGTCGTCTGGGTTTGGCCGGGGTAGGCCGTCATTGTAAATAAGAATTTGTTCTTAACTTAAACATAAAAAAAAAACTCCTTTATTTAACCTGGTAGGCCAGTTGAGAACAAGTTCTCATTTACAACTGCGACCTGGCCAAGATAAAGCAAAGCAGTGCGACACAAACAACAACACAGAGTTACACATGGAATAAACAAGCACACAGTCAATAACACAATAGAACAATCTATATACAGTGTGTGCAAATGAGGTAAGATAAGGGAGGCAGAAGATGAATGTGCAAGTAGAGATACTGGGGGTGCAAAGGAGCAAAAAATTATAGTATGGGGATGAGGTAGTTGGATGGGCTATTTACAAGATGGGCTGTGTACAGGTGCCGTGATCTGTGAGCTCCTCTGACAGCTGGTGCTTAAAGTTAGTGAGGGAGATCATTTTCAGTGATTTTTGCAATTCGTTCCAGTCATTGGCAGCAGAGAACTGGAAGGAAAGGCAGCCAAAGGAGCAAAGACTTGTAGATGACCTGTAGCCAGTGTGTTTTTCATGGTTCGGGCCCCTTAGTTCCAGTGAAGGGAAATCTTAATGCCACAGCATACTAGACGATTATGTGCTTCCAACTTTGTGGCAACAGTTTGGGGAAGGCCCTTTCTTGTTTCAACATGACAATGCCCCCGTGCAAAAAGCGAGGTCCATACCGAAATATTTTGTCGAGATCAGTGTGGAAGAACTTGACTAGCCTGCACAAAGCCCTGACCTCAACCCCATCGAACACCGTTGGGATGAATTGGAACAACGACTGCGAGCCTGGCTTAATCACCCAACATGACCTCACTAATGCTCTTGTGGCTGAATGGAAGAAAGCCCCCACAGAAATGTCCCAACATCTAGTTGAAAGCCTTCCCAGAAGAGTGGAGGCTGTTAAAGCAGCAAAGGAGGAACCAATTTCATAATAACACCCATGATTTTGGAATGAGATGTTGGATGAGCAGGTGCCCACATACTGTTGGTCAAGTAGTGTATCAGTCCTGACCCCAAGCCCTATGGGATTTGTGACACCATCATCACTTCCTCTTCATAGAGGATGTAGGCCTAGCCAACCAGGAAGGAGGATATTTTAACTGACTTCCTGATTGATGGCAGAACAACGACTACTGCCCTCATTTTATATCTCTTAAATATTTCATGTATTATTTATGGAGCAGGCAGACTGGATGGCTTATGACATTATTCAGTTTATCACCTCTACCAGAGGAGAGTTGTCTGCACATAAATATGGAGCTCAGTTCAGTTCAGTTGCAGACTATGGTTGCATCTCAATTGGCACCCTATTCCCTATACAGTGCACTACTTTTAACCAGAGCCCTATGGGAGTAGGGCACCATTTGAGATGCAGACTATATTCCAGTGATGGATGGTATTATGTGAGTCTATCTCAGTGCTTTAGTTAATGAGGGGGCACAGGGTTTATACAGGAAGCAGGAGGAGCTAAGAGGAGCCAAAAGGAATCAGTCACCACGGTTGCGTCCCAAATGCCACCCTTTTTCCGATTAGCTCTGGTCAAAAGTAGGGCACTATATAGGGAATACCCAGCTAGCACATAATGTTCAGAGAACAACCCAGCAAGCACAAAATGCTCTGAGAACCACCCAGCTAGCACATAATGTTCTGAGAACCACCCAGCTAGCACAAAATGTTCCGAGAACCACCCAGCACATAACATTCTGACAACCACCCTGCACATAAAGTTCTGAGAACACTACCCAGCTTGAACATAAAGTTCTGAGAACACTACCCAGCTAGCACATAACGACCTGAGAAACACCCAGCTAGTGCCAATGTTCTGAGAACCATATGTTTCCTAGAGCTTGGTAAGAGGGTTCTTGTCCTATGGTTATTTTGCATACAACCTTCCCAAAACATTCTGGAAATGGTGCAGGATAGTTGCCTGGACTTGGAACATTCTCAGCACATTTAAGGAACTTGACAAAAATAATCATTTACATTTACACTACCGGTTATAGTACTGTGCATTACACCCTGAAACGTTGCACGTCCTCACTCAATGTTAACAATAATAAGTATGATAAGTACAGTCATCTACAGTGGTCAGTGGTCAGGATGAGGTGGGTCTATATTCATCTACAGTGGTCAGGATGAGGTAGACCTATGGTCATCTACAGCAGTCAGTGGTCAGGATGAGGTAGGTCTACATTCATCTACAGTGGTCAGGATGAGGTAGGTCTACATTAATCTACAGTGGTCAGGATGAGGTGGGTCTACATTCATCTACAGTGGTCAGGATGAGGTAGGTCTACATTAATCTACAGTGGTCAGGATGAGGTAGGTCTACATTAATCTACAGTGGTCAGGATGACGTAGGTCTACATTAATCTACAGTGGTCAGGATGAGGTGGGTCTATTCATCTACAGTGGTCAGGATGAGGTAGGTCTACATTTATCTACAGTGGTCAGAATGAGGTAGGTCTACATTAATCTACAGTGGTCAGGATGAGGTGGGTCTACATTCATCTACAGTGGTCAGGATGAGGTAGGTCTACATTTATCTACAGTGGTCAGAATGAGGTAGGTCTACATTTATCTACAGCAGTCGGTGGTCAGGATGAGGTAGGTCTACATTCATATACAGTGGTCAGGATGAGGTGGGTCTATTCATCTACAGTGGTCAGGATGAGGTAGGTCTACATTCATCTACAGCAGTCGGTGGTCAGGATGAGGTAGGTCTACATTAATCTACAGTGGTCAGGATGAGGTAGGTCTACATTCATCTACAGTGGTCAGGATGAGGTGGGTCTATTCATCTACAGTGGTCAGGATGAGGTGGGTCTACATTCATCTACAGTGGTCAGGATGACGTGGGTCTACATTCATCTACAGTGGTCAGGATGATGTGGGTCTACATTCATCTACAGTGGTCAGAATGAGGTGGGTCTACATTCATCTACAGTGGTCAGGATGAGGTAGGTCTATAGTCATCTACAGCAGTCGGTGGTCAGGATGAGGTAGGTGTACATTTATCTACAGCAGTCGGTGGTCAGGATGAGGTAGGTCTACATTCATCTACAGCAGTCGGTGGTCAGGATGAGGTAGGTCTACATTCATCATCAGCAGTCGGTGGTCAGGATGAGGTAGGTGTACATTTATCTACAGCAGTCAGTGGTCAGGATGAGGTAGGTCTATAGTCATCTACAGCAGTCGGTGGTCAGGATGAGGTAGGTCTACAGTCATCTACAGCAGTCGGTGGTCAGGATGAGGTAGGTCTATAGTCATCTACAGCAGTCGGTGGTCAGGATGAGGTAGGTCTACAGTCATCTACAGCAGTCGGTGGTCAGGATGAGGTAGGTCTATAGTCATCTACAGCAGTCGGTGGTCAGGATGAGGTAGGTCTACAGTCATCTACAGCAGTCGGTGGTCAGGATGAGGTAGGTCTATAGTCATCTACAGCAGTCGGTGGTCAGGATGAGGTAGGTGTACATTTATCTACAGCAGTCGGTGGTCAGGATGAGGTAGGTCTACATTCATCTACAGCAGTCGGTGGTCAGGATGAGGTAGGTCTACAGTCATCTACAGCAGTCGGTGGTCAGGATGAGGTAGGTCTATAGTCATCTACAGCAGTCGGTGGTCAGGATGAGGTAGGTGTACATTTATCTACAGCAGTCGGTGGTCAGGATGAGGTAGGTCTACAGTCATCTACAGCAGTCGGTGGTCAGGATGAGGTAGGTCTACATTCATCTACAGCAGTCGGTGGTCAGGATGAGGTAGGTCTACAGTAATCTACAGCAGTCGGTGGTCAGGATGAGGTAGGTCTACATTCATCTACAGCAGTCGGTGGTCAGGATGAGGTAGGTCTACATTTATCTACAGCAGTCGGTGGTCAGGATGAGGTAGGCCTACAGTCATCTACAGCAGTCGGTGGTCAGGATGAGGTAGGTCTACAGTAATCTACAGCAGTTGGTGGTCAGGATGAGGTAGGTCTACATTCATCTACAGCAGTCGGTGGTCAGGATGAGGTAGGTCTACATTTATCTACAGCAGTCGGTGGTCAGGATGAGGTAGGCCTACAGTCATCTACAGCAGTCGGTGGTCAGGATGAGGTAGGTCTACATTCATCTACAGCAGTCGGTGGTCAGGATGAGGTAGGCCTACATTTATCTACAGCAGTCGGTGGTCAGGATGAGGTAGGTCTATAGTCATCTACAGCAGTCGGTGGTCAGGATGAGGTAGGTGTACATTTATCTACAGCAGTCGGTGGTCAGGATGAGGTAGGTCTACATTCATCTACAGCAGTCGGTGGTCAGGATGAGGTAGGTCTACAGTAATCTACAGCAGTCGGTGGTCAGGATGAGGTAGGCCTACATTTATCTACAGCAGTCGGTGGTCAGGCCTCACGGGTCTTTCGCTACCAGTTTTGTCTTGGCTCGTTTTCTTTTGCAGGTGCTTCAAAAGAAGAGAAGTTGGGTTTGTAGCAGTGGAGACGTGCTTCTCTCCTGTTTCCGTGTTCCGTTGATATTCTGGTCATGTTGGCTTCCCACCAGATCAAAGTAATGGGAGTACTTCCACACCGCGCCAACACAGACGGAATAATAATCTTTACAAATGTATTATGGATCAATAACTGTAACAGGAAGGGAATGATAACAAAGTAAGAAAGTAACAACAACTTATCTAACCCTAACCCCCCACCCCCCACTGATCTGCACCTAGACCCAATGAACCCCCCCCCCCACTGATCTGCACCTAGACCCAATGAACCCCCCCCCCCCCCCCCCACTGATCTGCACCTAGACCCAATGAACCCCCCCCCCCCCCCCCCCACTGATCTGCACCTAGACACAATGACCCCCCCACCGCCAACTGATCTGCACCTAGACCCAATGAACCCCCCCCCCCACTGATCTGCACCTAGACCCAATGACCCCCCCACCGCCAACTGATCTGCACCTAGACCCAATGAACCCCCCCCCCCACTGATCTGCACCTAGACCCAATGAACCCCCCCCCCCCCCCCCCCCCCCACTGATCTGCACCTAGACACAATGACAGACATCCTGAAACGGCTGTTTGATTGCTCTGATAATGCAACTAATGACAGGAAATAAAATGTGTCACTCGGCTTCTTCAAAAATAATATAATCTATTTCATTATCTACCGAAAGATGTTTAAGAGAGAGACCCAACCTCCTCTGCTTGTACAGGGCCACCAGCATATGAATCAATGTGCTCCCCAATCAGCAAGCATCTCTACAAAGTCTTCTGAATCAGTCATTATGCTAATTGCAACTATGCTAATTATCGCTATCTTAGCACGTTTAGCAGTGGGTTTGTCCTAGTTTATCTCATAAATATCAAAACAGTCAGTCTGTTTGCATGATAATTGTTTCATGCATAAGCGAATCATAGCAATTAAAACTGTAAAGTTACCGTATAGCGATACAAGTTTAATGAAGCAAGTTGGCTTAAAACTGTTTCTCTGAAATTATACAGCAATACAAGTTTAATGAAGCAAGTTGGCTTAAAACTGTTTCTCTGTAATTACTGTACACACAAACTCATTCAGTCATACAAAATACACAAAGATCAACATAATAAATAAATGAAGAATAATTAACATGTTTGCTATATAATCCTACTCATTCTATCTACTCAAAAATACTCAGTTAGCTATCTGTACTCAGCTGGATATGTTTCAGTGCAAAGCAATAGGGGCGGCAGGGTAACCTAGTGGTCAGAGCGTTGGACTAGTAACCGGAAGGTTGCAAGACAAGGTACAAATCTGTGGTTCTAGCCCCTGTGGTTCTAGCCCCTGAACAGGCAGTTAAACCACTAGGCCGTCATTGTAAATAAGAATTTGTTCTTAACTGACTTGCCTAGTTAAATTAATACAAAATAAAAACATAGATGATTATGGTTGTGTAACACAGAGAGATGCATCCTAAATAGCTCTGGTCTAAAGTAGTGCACTACTATATAGGGTGCCATTTTGAGACAGAGTTAGTTACAACAAGTTCTATATCAACAACAGTGGAAAGGAAAACACCATTCATTTCTCTGCGGTTGAAAGTTACCATGGTGACAGCTAGCAGCACAATTACCCTGTCTTGTGAGGAGGGGGGTGAGAGAGAGAGGGATGACTCCACTGTTATGGACATAACACATCATATTTCTTGTTCACTAACTTATGTTGCACAACTCATTACCAAGGCAAACTAATTACAGTGTTACCTCACTGTAAGAGCAACGTACGCAGCAGTTTAGCCTACCCCGTCTCTCTATCCAGTCTCTCTATATCCAGTCTCTCTATCCAGTCTCTCTATCCCACCCCTCTCTCTATCCCGTCTCTATATCCAGTCTCTCTATCCAGTCTCTATATCCAGTCTCTATATCCAGTCTCTCTATATCCAGTCTCTCTGTCCAGTCTCTCTATCCAGTCTCTCTATCCCGTCTCTCTATCCAGTCTCTCTATATCCAGTCTCTCTATATCCCGTCTCTCTATATCCAGTCTCTCTATATCCAGTCTCTCTATATCCAGTCTCTCTATCCAGTCTCTCTATCCCGTCTCTCTATCCCGTCTCTCTATCCCGTCTCTCTATCCCGTCTCTATATCCCGTCTCTATATCCAGTCTCTATTCAGTCTCTCTATCCCATCTCTCTATCCGGTCTCTCTATCCCGTCTCTCTATCCCGTCTCTCTATCCCGTCTCTCTATCCCGTCTCTCTATCCCGTCTCTCTATCCCGTCTCTATATCCAGTCTCTCTATCCCGTCTCTCTATCCCGTCTCTCTATCCCGTCTCTCTATCCAGTCTCTCTATCCAGTCTCTCTATCCAGTCTCTCTATCCCGTCTCTCTATCCCGTCTCTCTATCCAGTCTCTCTATCCAGTCTCTCTATCCAGTCTCTCTATCCAGTCTCTCTATCCAGTCTCTCTATCCAGTCTCTCTATCCCGTCTCTCTATCCCGTCTCTCTATCCCGTCTCTCTATCCCGTCTCTCTATCCTGTCTCTCTATCCCGTCTCTATATCCAGTCTCTCTATCCCGTCTCTCTATCCCGTCTCTCTATCCCATCTCTCTATCCAGTCTCTCTATCCAGTCTCTCTATCCAGTCTCTCTATCCAGTCTCTCTATCCCGTCTCTCTATCCCGTCTCTCTATCCCGTCTCTCTATCCAGTCTCTCTATCCAGTCTCTCTATCCAGTCTCTCTATCCAGTCTCTCTATCCAGTCTCTCTATCCCGTCTCTCTATCCCATCTCTCTATCCCATCTCTATATCCCGCCTCTCTATCCCGCCTCTATATCCCATCTCTCTATCCAGTCTCTCTATCCAGTCTCTCTATCCAGTCTCTCTATCCAGTCTCTCTATCCAGTCTCTCTATCCAGTCTCTCTATCCAGTCTCTCTATCCAGTCTCTCTATCCCGCCTCTCTATCCCATCTCTATATCCCATCTCTATATCCCATCTCTCTATCCAGTCTCTCTATCCAGTCTCTCTATCCAGTCTCTCTATCCCGTCTCTCTATCCCGTCTCTCTATCCCGTCTCTCTATCCCGTCTCTCTATCCAGTCTCTCTATCCAGTCTCTCTATCCAGTCTCTCTATCCCGTCTCTCTATCCAGTCTCTCTATCCAGTCTCTCTATCCCATCTCTCTATCCCTTCTCTCTATCCAGTCTCTCTATCCAGTCTCTCTATCCCGTCTCTATCCCGTCTCTATCCAGTCTCTCTATCGAGTCTCTCTATCCAGTCTCTCTATCCCGTATCTATATCCAGTCTCTCTATCCAGTCTCTCTATCCCATCTCTCTATCCAGTCTCTCTATCCCGTCTCTCTATCCCGTCTCTCTATCCAGTCTCTCTATCCAGTCTCTCTATCCAGTCTCTCTATCCCGTCTCTATCCCGTCTCTATCCAGTCTCTCTATCCAGTCTCTCTATCCCGTCTCTTTATCCCGTCTCTCTATCCAGTCTCTCTATCCAGTCTCTCTATCCAGTCTCTCTATCCAGTCTCTCTATCCCGTCTCTATATCCAGTCTCTCTATCCAGTCTCTCTATCCAGTCTCTCCAGCCAAGCCACAGGTTCTAGGTGTCGCTACTCCACTCCATTAATTTCAATAACTGTGCTGCAGTCATAGCCCCCCACAGTTAAGATAATTCAGCCCACGGGGGGGGGGGGGGGGGGGCAGTATTCAGCAGCCAATTTGTGTTCATTTAATCATCAAGGTGAGAGAGGGAAGCTCGGCTGAGCACAACATCACATCTGAGACCATTTGGAGAATATTAATATAATATTAATATAATATAATACTAATATAATATAATATTATTATAATATTCAGAGGCCCAAACGTAATTAGAAACAGGTTTGATTATAGTTTGTATAATAACAAGGCCTACAGTCTCTCTGCATCCCCAACAAGGCATAACAACAAGCCCAACAGCTAGTCTGCCCCCCCCCCCCCCCAACAAGGAATAACAACAAGCCCAACAGCTTGTCTGCCCCCCCACAACAAGGCATAACAACAAGCCCAACAGCTTGTCTGCACCCCCCCCCCCCCCAACAAGGCATAACAACAGGCCCAACAGCTTGTGTGCCTCACCCCCCCAACAAGGCATAACAACAAGCCCAACAGCATGTCTGCCCCCCCCCCCCCCCCCAACAAGGAATAACAACAAGCCCAACAGCTTGTCTGCCCCCCCACAACAAGGCATAACAACAAGCCCAACAGCTTGTCTGCAACCCCCCCCCCCCAACAAGGCATAACAACAGGCCCAACAGCTTGTGTGCCTCACCCCCCCAACAAGGCATAACAACAAGCCCAACAGCATGTCTGCCCCCCCCCCCCCCCCCCCCACAACAAGGCATAACAACAAGCCCAACAGCTTGTCTGCCCCCCCCCCCACAACAAGGCACTAACACTATTAAATGACCCTATATAACACTATTAAATGACCCTATATAACACTATTAAATGACCCTATATAACACTATTAAATGACCCTATATAACACTATTAAATGACCCTATATAACACTATTAAATGACCCTATATAACACTATTAAATGACCCTATATAACACTATTAAATGACCCTATATAACACTATTAAATGACCCTATATAACACTATTAAATGACCCTATATAACACTATTAAATGACCCTATATAACACTATTAAATGACCCTATATAACACTATTAAATGACCCTATATGACACTATTAAATGACCCTATATAACACTATTACATGACCCTATATAACACTATTAAATGTTGGGTCATTCAGAGTAGTGCTCTGACTGGGGAATATCATGATTGTACTGTAAACATCACAGTACTCTGACTGGGGAATATCATGATTGTACTGTAAATATCACAGTACTCTGACTGGGGAATATCATGATTATACTGTAAATATCACAGTACTCTGACTGGGGAATATCATGATTGTACTGTAAATATCACAGTACTCTGACTGGGGAATATCATGATTATACTGTAAATACCACAGTACTCTGACTGGGGAATATCATGATTGTACTGTAAATATCACAGTACTCTGACTGGGGAATATCATGATTGTACTGTATACATCACAGTACTCTGACTGGGGAATATCATGATTATACTGTAAATATCACAGTACTCTGACCGGGGAATATCATGATTATACTGCAGAATATAATCTCTCTCTCTCTCTCTCTCACGCACTCTCTCTGAGCCCTGATCTGCTAATAGGACTGAAAGCGGTAAGCCTAATCTACATATATGCTAATGAGGCTCCCCTGTGGTTTCGTAATTAGTGTCTGTCTGAGCCATAGCTGTGGTGATTGCGGGTTGGGATGGTCAAGGTGCATTGTTTGTTGTGATTTGTTGATATTCGAGGTATGGTTTAATCACGCCTTCAGATAATAACCTACAGTAGATGCCTTTTAAAAAAGACAGTTAAGATTACAAAATTGTCAGTTAATTTGTTGATGTCACAAGACCGACTTCTTAATGATCTAGGCTGGAAATTATAATCATCCAAGCTAAGCACATTTGGTTCCTTGGAAGTTGTGGGAACCTACGTTTTTGGTTTCCCATTGGTTCAGGAAATGAAGCCATAAATTTCCTGACCAGTAAAACGGAACGTTTTTTTTTAAACGTTCTGAGAACGGAAGTGAACATTTGGCCTTATCTGGGAACTTGAATTGTTTTGTGGCAGGGAGGTTCTGATAATGTTTTACTCTGGTTCCAGGGAGGTTCTGAGAATGTTTTACTCTGGTTCCAGGGAGGTTCTGAGAATGTTTTACTCTGGTTCCAGGGAGGTTCTGAGAATGTTTTACTCTGGTTCCAGGGAGGTTCTGAGAATGTTTTACTCTGGTTCCAGGGAGGTTCTAAGAATGTTTTACTCTGGTTCCAGGGAGGTTCTGAGAATGTTTTACTCTGGTTCCAGGGAGGTTCTGAGAATGTTTTACTCTGGTTCCAGGGAGGTTCTGAGAATGTTTTACTCTGGTTCCAGGGAGGTTCTGAGAATGTTTTACTCTGGTTCCAGGGAGGTTCTGAGAATGTTTTACTCTGGTTCCAGGGAGGTTCTGAGAATGTTTTACTCTGGTTCCAGGGAGGTTCTGAGAATGTTTTACTCTGGTTCCAGGGAGGTTCTGAGAATGTTTTACTCTGGTTCCAGGGAGGTTCTGAGAATGTTTTACTCTGGTTCCAGGGAGGTTCTGAGAATGTTTTACTCTGGTTCCAGGGAGGTTCTGAGAATGTTTTACTCTGGTTCCAGGGAGGTTCTGAGAATGTTTTACTCTGGTTCCAGGGAGGTTCTGAGAATGTTTTACTCTGGTTCCAGGGAGGTTCTGAGAATGTTTTACTCTGGTTCCAAGGAGGTTCTGAGAATGTTTTACTCTGGTTCCAGGGAGGTTCTAAGAATGTTTTACTCTGGTTCCAGGGAGGGTCTGAGAATGTTTTACTCTGGTTCCAAGGAGGTTCTGAGAATGTTTTACTCTGGTTCTAGGGAGGTTCTGAGAATGTTTTACTCTGGTTCCAGGGAGGTTCTGAGAATGTTTTACTCTGGTTCCAGGGAGGTTCTGAGAATGTTTTACTCTGGTTCCAGGGAGGTTCTGAGAATGTTTTACTCTGGTTCCAGGGAGGTTCTGAGAATGTTTTACTCTGGTTCCAGGGAGGTTCTGAGAATGTTTTACTCTGGTTCTAGGGAGGTTCTGAGAATGTTTTACTCTGGTTCCAGGGAGGTTCTGAGAATGTTTTACTCTGGTTCCAGGGAGGTTCTGAGAATGTTTTACTCTGGTTCCAGGGAGGTTCTGAGAATGTTTTACTCTGGTTCTAGGGAGGTTCTGAGAATGTTTTACTCTGGTTCCAGGGAGGTTCTAAGAATGTTTTACTCTGGTTCCAGGGAGGTTCTGAGAATGTTTTACTCTGGTTCCAGGGAGGTTCTAAGAATGTTTTACTCTGGTTCCAGGGAGGTTCTGAGAATGTTTTACTCTGGTTCCAGGGAGGTTCTGAGAATGTTTTACTCTGGTTCTAGGGAGGTTCTGAGAATGTTTTACTCTGGTTCCAGGGAGGTTCTGAGAATGTTTTACTCTGGTTCCAGGGAGGTTCTGAGAATGTTTTACTCTGGTTCCAGGGAGGTTCTGAGAATGTTTTACTCTGGTTCTAGGGAGGTTCTGAGAATGTTTTACTCTGGTTCCAGGGAGGTTCTAAGAATGTTTTACTCTGGTTCCAGGGAGGTTCTGAGAATGTTTTACTCTGGTTCCAGGGAGGTTCTAAGAATGTTTTACTCTGGTTCCAGGGAGGTTCTGAGAATGTTTTACTCTGGTTCCAGGGAGGTTCTAAGAATGTTTTACTCTGGTTCCAGGGAGGTTCTGAGAATGTTTTACCCTGGTTCCAGGGAGGTTCTAAGAATGTTTTACTCTGGTTCCAGGGAGGTTCTGAGAATGTTTTACTCTGGTTCCAGGGAGGTTCTGAGAATGTTTTACTCTGGTTCCAGGGAGGTTCTGAGAATGTTTTACTCTGGTTCCAGGGAGGTTCTAAGAATGTTTTACTCTGGTTCCAGGGAGGTTCTGAGAATGTTTTACTCTGGTTCCAGGGAGGTTCTGAGAATGTTTTACTCTGGTTCCAGGGAGGTTCTGAGAATGTTTTACTATGGTTCCAGGGAGGTTCTGAGAATGTTTTACTCTGGTTCCAGGGAGGTTCTGAGAATGTTTTACTCTGGTTCCAGGGAGGTTCTGAGAATGTTTTACTCTGGTTCCAGGGAGGTTCTGAGAATGTTTTACTCTGGTTCCTTGAACGGTTTCCTGGGAGGTTTCATTAACGCTCTGAGAATGGAAATTATAGTTTAAAAAAAATAATATTATAACTTCCTTAAAACATTTTCACTGCATGTTTCAATAAGTATATTATAAACAGTGCGAGCTTATTTTTTGGTTAACTTTTTAAAACTCCAAGCACACATGGAAATTAATTTCCTTAGGCATTAATTAATGGGACGGCAGGTAGCCTAGTGGTTAGAATATTGAGCCAGTAACCTGAAGGGTTGCTAGATCTAATCCCTGAGCTGACAAGGTAATAATCTGTCGTTCTGCCCCTGAACAAGGCAGTTAACCCACTGTTCCTAGGCCGTCATTGTAAATAAGAATGTGTTCTTAACTGACTTGACAAGTTAAATAAAAAAGGTACAGTAATAACCATGCAAACACATGTATTTTTTTTATTGTGACATAGCATCAGAGAGATTCTGTTCTCTAGCCATGGAGTTAGTCCACTGGACCACCAGGACGGAGCTAGCATGCAGTATTGTGACATAGCATCAGTGAGATTCTGTTCTCTAGCCATGGAGTTAGTCTACTGGACCACCAGGACGGAGCTAGCATGCAGTATTGTGACATAGCATCAGTGAGATTCTGTTCTCTAGCCATGGAGTTAGTCCACTGGACCACCAGGACGGAGCTAGCATGCAGTATTGTGACATAGCATCAGTGAGATTCTGTTCTCTAGCCATGGACTAGTCCACTGGACCACCAGGATGGAGCTAGCATGCAGTATTGTGACATAGCATCAGTGAGATTCTGTTCTCTTGCCATGGAGTTAGTCCACTGGACCACCAGGACGGAGCTAGCATGCAGTATTGTGACATAGCATCAGTGAGATTCTGTTCTCTAGCCATGGACTTAGTCCACTGGACCACCAGGACGGAGCTAGCATGCAGTATTGTGACATAGCATCAGTGAGATTCTGTTCTCTAGCCATGGACTTAGTCCACTGGACCACCGGGACGGAGCTGGCATGCAGTATTGTGACATAGCATCAGTGAGATTCTGTTCTCTAGCCATGGAGTTAGTCCACTGGACCACCAGGATGGAGCTAGCATGCAGTATTGTGACATAGCATCAATGAGATTCTGTTCTCTAGCCATGGACTTAGTCCACTGGACCACCGGGACGGAGCTAGCATGCAGTATTGTGACATAGCATCAGAGAGATTCTGTTCTCTAGCCATGGACTTAGTCCACTGGACCACCAGGACGGAGCTAGCATGCAGTATTGTGACATAGCATCAGTGAGATTCTGTTCTCTAGCCATGGACTTAGTCCACTGGACCACCGGGACGGAGCTAGCATGCAGTATTGTGACATAGCATCAGAGAGATTCTGTCCTCTAGCCATGGAGTTAGTCCACTGGCCCACCAGGACGGAGCTAGCATGCAATATTGTGACATAGCATCAGAGAGATTCTGTTCTCTAGCCATGGACTTAGTCCACTGGACCACCAGGACGGAGCTAGCATGCAGTATTGTTTCACACATATACAAAGCCACATACATTTGAATCTATTCAAACAGATCCCATTTCAAAGGAAACAAGCACTCATTAATTAAGATCAGGTGTGGTCAATTAGTGGGCGAGACCAACACACCTGAACGCACTTGATAAGATAAGAGAATAGAAAGAGTTAAGTTGATGCTGACAACGGAATGTATATATATATATATTTAAATAACATTCTTGGAACATTTTCTGAACGTTACTAAAGTTTTATTGTGGTTTTTCTGGAAAGTTTTCTTAAAGTTGTCAGACTAATTTGAGAACAGGACTTTAAACAGAACCATGAGTAAACCTGTAGGAAACGTTACGCTGAAGTACGGAAATTCCCACAGAAGTACGTTGGTTCTTAACGTTCTCAGTTACTATTTTGAGAACGTTCCCAATGTCAAACCAGTTGGAGAACGTTCCTAGAACATGACCAAAATTGAATTAAATGTGCTGAGAATGTTCCAAAGCCAAGCAACTATCCTGCACCATTCCCAGAAAGTTGTGGGAAGTATTCTATGCAAAAATAACCATAGGACAACCACACTCTCACCAAGCTCTGAGAAACATATGGTTCTCAGAACGTTACGCGCTAACTGGGTACCTTGATCTAAAGCCCTTTGTTTGTTTTTCCCCTTTTTCATTCATTCGTGATCACATTTCAAAATAAAAGTCCCTAGCCATTGACTAGGGAGAACCTAATAACCTCCTACTCCATATTTTGTTATAAAATCTAGTCTGGTTGTCACTTCAGTCGACCTGTCACTCATTCCCTCACAGTAACTAATGACCATTTAAACTGCAGTATCACTGTATTACTGTTAATGTCCTGTGGCAGTTGTGCAGTACTGAACACTACTGGCTATGAATCAGACAGGCAGTACTGGCTATAAATCAGACAGGCAGTACTGAACACTACTGGCTATGAACCAGACAGGCAACACTGAACACTACTGGCTATGAACCAGACAGGCAGTACTGAACACTACTGGCTATGAACCAGACAGGCAGTACTGAACACTACTGGCTATGAATCAGACAGGCAGTACTGAACACTACTGCCTATGAACCAGACAGGCAGTACTGAACACTACTGGCTATGAATCAGACAGGCAGTACTGAACACTACTGGCTATGAACCAGACAGGCAACACTGAACACTTCTGGCTATGAATCAGACAAGCAGTACTGAACACTACTGGCTATGAATCAGACAGGCAGTACTGAACACTACTGCCTATGAACCAGACGGGCAGCACTGAACACTACTGCCTATGAACCAGACAGGCAGCACTGAACACTACTGGCTATGAACCAGACAGGCAGCACTGAACACTACTGGCTATGAACCATACATGCAGTACTGAACACTACTGGCTATGAATCAGACAGGCAGCACTGAACACTACTGGCTATGAATCAGACAGGCAGTACTGAACACTACTGCCTATGAACCAGACAGGCAGTACTGAACACTACTGGCTATGAACCAGACAGGCAGTACTGAACACTACTGGCTATGAACCAGACAGGCAGTACTGAACACTACTGGCTATGAACCAGACAGGCAGTACTGAACACTACTGCCAATGAACCAGACAGGCAGTACTGAACACTACTGGCTATGAACCAGACAGGCAGAACTGAACACTACTGGCTGTGAACCAGACAGGCAGTACTGAACACTACTGCCAATGAACCAGACAGGCAGTACTGAACACTACTGGCTATGAACCAGACAGGCAGAACTGAACACTACTGGCTGTGAACCAGACAGGCAGTACTGAACACTACTGGCTATGAACCAGACAGGCAGCACTGAACAATACTGGCTATGAACCAGACAGGCAGTACTGAACAATACTGGCTATGAACCAGACAAGCAGTACTGAACACTACTGGCTATGAACCAGACAGGCAGTACTGAACACTACTGCCTATGAACCAGACAGGCAACACTGAACACTACTGCCTATGAACCAGACAGGCAGTACTGAACACTACTGCCTATGAAACAGACAGGCAGTACTGAACACTACTGGCTATGAACCAGACAGGCAGCACTGAACACTACTGGCTATGAACCAGACAGGCAGTACTGAACAATACTGGCTATGAACCAGACAGGCAGTACTGAACAATACTGGCTATGAACCAGACAGGCAGTACTGAACAATACTGGCTATGAACCAGACAGGCAGTACTGAACACTACTGGCTATGAACCAGACAGGCAGCACTGAACACTACTGGCTATGAACCGAACAGGCAGTACTGAACAATACTGGCTATGAACCAAACAGGCAGTACTGAACACTACCGGCTATGAACCAGACAGGCAGCACTGAACACTACTGGCTATTAACCAGACAGGCAGTACTGAACAATACTGGCTATGAACCAAACAGGCAACACTGAACACTACTGGCTATGAACCAGACAGGCAGTACTGAACACTACTGGCTATGAACCAGACAGGCAGTACTGAACACTACTGGCTATGAACCAGACAGGCAGTATCAGAACACTGGGCCACTATAGGGCCTCGGGACTGGGCCACTATAGGGCCTTGGGACTGGGCCACTATAGCGCCTTGGGACTGGGCCACGGGACTGGGCCATTATAGGGCCTTGGGACTGGGCCACTAAAGGGCCTTGGGACTGGGCCAATATAGGACCTTGGGACTGGGCCAATATAGGGCCTTGGGACTAGGCCACTAAAGGGCCTTGGGACTGGGCCACGGGACTGGGCCACTATAGGGCCTTGGGACTGGGCCACTAAAGGGCCTTGGGACTGGGCCACTATAGGGCCTTGGGACTGGGCCACTATAGGGCCTTGGGACTGGGCCACGGGACTGTGTCACTATAGGGCCTTGGAACTGGGCCACTATAGGGCCTTGGGACTGGGCCACTATAGGGCCTTGATGACTGGGCCACGGGACTGGGCCACTATAGGGACATGGGACTGGGCCTTGGGACTGGGCACTATAGGGCCTTGGGACTGGGCCACTATAGGGCCTTGGGTCTGGGCCTTGGGACTGGGCCACTAAAGTGCCTTGGGACTGGGCCACTATAGGGCCTTGGGACTGGGCCACTATAGGGCCTTGGGATTGGGCCACTATAGGGCCTTGGGACTGGGCCTTTGGACTGGGGCACTATAGGGCCTTGGGACTGGGACACTAAAGGGCCTTGGGACTGGGCCACTAAAGGGCCTTGGGACTGGGCCACTAAAGGGCCTTGCGACTGGGCCACTATAGGGCCTTGGGACTGGGCCACTAAAGGGCCGTGGGACTGGGCCACTAAAGGGCCTTGGGACTGGGCCACAAAAGGGCCTCGGTTTATGAAAGTATGATGGGAATAGAGATAGCTGCAGCTTCCAGAGATGAATCTGGTCGTTTAAAACACATGGTCCCCTCTCTCTCTCTCTCGCTCCATCTTTCCTCCCCCCCCTCTCTCTCTCTCTCGGTCCATCTATCCCCCCCCCCCCTCTCTCTCTCACTCCATCTATCCTCTCCCCCCCCTCTCTCTCACTCCATCTATCCTCTTCCCCCTCTCTCTCTGTCTCGCTCCACCTATCCTCCCCCCTCTCTCTCTCACTCCATCTATCCTCCCCCCTCTCTCTCTCTCACTCCATCTATCCTCCCCTCTCTCTCTCTCACTCCACCTATCCTCTCTCTCTCTGTCTTGCTCCACCTATCCTCTCTCCCTCTCTCTCCATCTCTCGACTCCAGACAGACTTTCATTTACGTCTCCCTCTCTTCGTTCAGAGGAGCGAATTTCCTTTGAAAAATGACTTCAGGACACGCTGTCGTTTCCTTCCTAATATTTTCTCCATCTCAACGGAGTCGCACCTTTCAGAGGGGTTGGTTTGCTAAATGTAATTACTTCCTAATATTTTCTCCATTTCAACGGAGTCGCACCTTTCAGAGGGGTTGTTTGGCTAAATGGAATTACTTCTACAGCGCTGTCATGGGCATCAGGATCTGTCCCCTTCAGAACGGACATTTTAGCCGTATCCCAAATGGCACCTCATTCTGGTCAAAGGTAGTAGTGTGTAAAGTAGTGCACTATATAGGGAATAGGGCTCTGGTCTAAAGTAGTGCACTATATAGAGAATAGTGGCTCTGGTCTAAAGTAGTG